>NC_086323.1:63004904-63307761 GCF_036172605.1 Pelobates fuscus | reverse complement strand
GTTTCCTGTGACCAGTCCGCTGCAAGTAAAGTGTCTGATAAGAGGGCCCCTGCCACGAGGGCGGACCGAGTGAGCACTGAATGAAGGGTCAATCCCGGTTAGAGATAAAAGCCATCGGACACATTGGGCCAACGTGGTAACCGAAACCGGCCCATGTGGTCTAACATAAGATACCAACAATATTCTGGATGAAGTAGTTTGAAGCGTGGCTGTAGCAGACACAAAGTTGTCATTCTGATGGGAAAAACAGATAGAAATTTGCAGTTGAATTCGACTTGGTATGTCGAGATATCCGAAAAATGACCCCTTCTGGAGAAAATGAGAAAGTGTCTACATCCAAGGCCCGAACATCCAAAATCCGACAGAAAGAAACTAAACACAAAGGGAGTGTAAACTTCGCAGTCAATTGTCGTAATGACAACCTGTCATTGGGAGGCGGCTCCTTTATGAAAAAAAGAACCTTGGCCACATCTCTTAGGGAGGAGTACTTTGGGGCCAGGGGTCTACACAACCTAATGCCCTGAAGTAATCTACAAACCAAGGGATTCTGCGTTATTGGTTTGCCCTGCATTGGGATGTGAGCCACCAATATCGCGGAATGCTCCACATTAATGGTCTGGTAAGACTTACCTTCTGAAAACAGAGATGCTAGAAAATTCAATATAAAGGGAAGAGAGGCCGTGAAGGGATCAGGATTCCATCCCGCACACCAATTGTTCCAGAAATTCCAGGCTTAGAGATAGCATTTCCTCGTTCCTGGGGCCCATGAACCCCAGAGGATATCTCTAGCTGTAGACGATAGGTCGTCGGTACACCAAGCACCCCTGAAAGGCTCCAAGCTACTAAAGAGAGGTGTCCTTCTTGAAGCATGGAGTGAGGATTCCCCATGGGATCCGTGAGCAACATCTGATTGTCAGGCAGTAGGAGAGGATCTTTGCATGACAGTGCTAGGAGATCTGGGAACCAGGGTTGACTCTGCCATCAGGGTGTCACCAGGAGGATCGTCACTTTGTGCAGTCTGATGTGATGGATCACTCTCGCAATCATTGCGAATGGTGCAAATGCATAAGCCCCTTTGGGTGGCCATTTCTGCAGGAATGCATCCACTGCTGAACTCTCTGGGTCTGGCAACCAACTGTAGAAAACTGTTCTGCCATCAGCGTGATATTGTGTGGAAGGCAATACTCACAGATTTCCTTTGTGAGTTCTGCCAGCGTCTGGGAGCGAGTGACACCTAGGTAGTTGATGTATCAAAGTAGGATACAACAATTGGATCTCCCTTTTGCTAGACTTTGGATAGCAAAGGTGCCTCCCAATAGTTCCAGGCAATTGATATGCCTATGGCCGTCTGCCCATCGGTTGCATCCCAACCCTATCGACTGGCATCAGATTCTAGGACAATATCTGTCTATTTGCCAATATGCCTTGGCCATTCCATGCCTGCATACATTCGAGCCACCATTGAAGTTTAAGCCATACCTCCTCTGTCATGGGGACCGGTTGGTTGTACGTGGGGTTTCTCCTGAGGAAACAAGTTTTTAGCCGTTGCATGGCCTGATGAACTCCTAACAACCAATATTGTTTAAAATGGCCGCCACAGAGCTCGCGATGCGAGTTCCAAAATGGCCATGAAGAAAAACGTGAAATGCGGTTTGTGGGGAAATTGTCATACGTTTGCCAGAAAAATTTGCGAACGGAGGTAAAAGAAAAAGGATGGAGAAACAACCGAACAAGAAAAAACAGCCGAATGGACAAACTAATGAACATCAAAAGACCGTGCGAATGTGAAAGTTGAACCGCGTTCGCCCAGGGAACAGCCTGCCAAACCTGCGAAATCTACCGAATGCGTGTTGAATCTTTTCACGTTCGGTAGATTAGTATCCCTGAATCAGGCGAACGCTAACGCACAAACGTGTGTGAAAAGCGAATGCCGGGCGGGCAGGAGAGTCTTAACAGCGCCTCACGTACCCTGAAAGGGGTGTGTAGAGGTGCGAGAGCCCTCCCGAAATGGCGAGGGTAGACACAAGAAGAGGGAATGTGACAGACAGCAGGGAAAGCCCTGGGGAAGAGAAGAGGAATTGAGGAATGGCAGGGAAAAGGGGGCTACAGACCAGGTTACCCAGCAAGAGGTCCCAGATTGAAAGGGAGCCCACAAACCCGACTCTCCGCACAAGAACTATATAGAATAATACAACAACCAAAATACATTCCCTCTTCTAGCCACAAGAAGAGGGAATGTGACAGACAGCAGGGAAAACCCTGGGGAAGAGAAGAGGAAGTGAGGAATGGCAGGGAAAAGGGGGCTATGGACCAGGTTACCCAGCAAGGGGTCCCAGATTGAAAGGGAGCCCACAAACCCGACTCTCCCCACAAGAACTATATAGAATAATACAACAACCAAAACACAGGTATGACAATTAAAATATATATACTAAATAAAAACAAGACAAGCCCAAAGTGTTAGATACACAATATTCTGACCTGATTTGTGATGGAGCAGGAAAAAAAGAGGAAGTGCCTCAGTGGGAGAAACATGTTATACTATCTGCTTGTTTCTGATTGGTTCCTTTTTTTCTATGTGTTTTTTGCTGCTATGGACTAGTAGTAAAGGAAGTTTATGCAAGATATGAAGCCTCCTGTTTTGTAATAAAATTACATCTGTAGTCAGTGCACTGGAGACAGATGTAATCAGCTTCTCCCTTGCAGGCATTCGCGTCTGCACAGAGAAGCTTTTTCTCCCTCCCTCACTCCTGCCTCCCTCCATAGGTGATATTGCTTGTTTATTTTTTATGTCCCCTCAACACTCCATCCCTCCCTCCGATATGTAGGGATAATTGTGGGACAAAATATTCCTTGCCGGCTCAGAGAGTGCACATGCATTCTGAGATGGCAAAAAGGTCCAATCAAATGCTTCTCTATAAGAAGCATTTGGTTGGACCTCACAAGGCCCATGGTGACACTGGAGATGTGGAAGGCAGCACTACGAGCTTCACCCTGCACTGGATGCCAGTAAAGGCTTTATTGCAAAATTTAGGGAGCAAACCCTAATAAATAGTGCCCTATAGGGCATATTAAGTTAAAAGTAAATGGTTTAAAAGCAGTTACCGTAACCCTTCCAATTCTAAACTCAAAAAAATTTGTCACAGACATTCCGCACCAGCTGAAATATGATACATGCTAATGATTCCACAACATATCTAATCTGATTGCATCAATGAGTGCAATACACGTGGAGAAAGGGGTAGACATCAATAGCCATCATATCGTTTTTCAGCAAACCTTACCCAGAATCCTATAGTATGCTACATAGGGCTATTATTAAATTTAAACTTAAATAAGATTAAGCAAAACTCCCTAAACACTTGAATTATACCAAATCTCAACAACCGCTATTTTCTTAAAATACATAACTGGTGCAACAGAGTTAAAAAAAATTGATAGAAATGTATTTTATTTATACATATAAATGTTAGTTTGCCGTGTAAATGATGTCTCTACTTTTTCTCAATGAATGAAACGTAGAGCTATAATGATTTCCAGAATCTGGAGTGAAATATATGTAACTTGATATCATTGTACTAATTCAAAACACGTTGCAGGATTCCAAAAGTGTGCCTGGAATTCCATTCAACATACGGAAAACAAGGTCACCTTCAAGTAGGGTTGAAAACGTAATTTATACAATGTGTTAGTGGTTTGGATGGGAAATATGAAGATTCCAAAATACATCTAGTATAAAACAGAGATATCTTATCTACTCGTGTTAAACTTCCTGGTGTAAATTACCTTGTCCAATCACTATGGCAATGAGAATTTGAGTCCTAGTGATACCGGAGAAACTGACGGAAGCCAAGCACAGAGAGATGGACACAGGTTTCTTCAGGAAGGAAGAGATTCTTTATTGGATCACCGATCGGGACTCAGAGGGACTAGCGTCACCAAAATACAGCAAAGTCTGAGTACTGAATACATAGAGTACATTCCTTATATAGCACTGTAGCTCCTCCCACAATTAACTACACCCACACATACCCTTAACCTATTTAATAAATAGAGTCTAAACTCATCCATCCGGTCTAACCACGTGGCTCATCTGATACAAAGGAGAGGGACGCGTAATTCCAGTTCTTACATTCCTGCACCTGGTCAGTACAGTGATAACAGTATCTTAGCTACGTGTAATTAACTAACTGATACTACAAACACATATACATACATATGCCTTGTGGCAATCTTAGCCTGCTAAACTTGTATTTTACTGGAATTACATCACATTCCCCCCTTTGATGCCTCTGATATTTCACAATTACTTGAGGCATCACTTAACCTTGGTTTGCATATACCTCAGGTTACCATGAACCAGACCAGACTTATCTTATGATGTGAATCTTTTAACACTCATCTTCCTGCATTGGTTCTCCTTGATCTAGAGCCTTATACTTATATATCGCCATTATCTGTGCAGCAGCCTTCCTCTCTGCTATACTTCCTATCAGGCTTTGCACAGACCTAACTACTAAGGGTATAAGACACGGTAGGAGTAGACACAACAGTAAAATCAGTAGGACTCCACCTACCACTGCCTTAAGCCCTCCAAACCACTCATACCAGCTACCAAACCAACTACTTGGATTGTACCCTTTCCATACCTGAGTAGGCACATGCACTAGTTTAACCATATGGCTAGTAAGCTCAGCTATTGCTTGCCCTTCGTCATCTATTTGAAGACAGCAATTGCTCAGGTTAAACTTCCCACATACACCTCCCTCTACTGCCAAAAGGTAATCCAAGGCTAATCTATTTTGGTACACTGCTGTCCTCATCCTGGTATTATGCTTCGCTAGAAGATTGAGTGCTTGTGAGGTCTCATTAGTAATAATCTCAACCACCGCCTGTAATCTTATAATACGGTTGAGCATATAAATTGGGGTTCTATAACCAAAGGTACCATCTTCTGCCCACGTGGCTGGCCCATAATAATCTATGATACGCTGGGGAGGCCATTCATTATCTTCCCAGGTGCCTATCTCTAAGGGTCCCCTTTTCTTCCTATGATTCACATCATACACTTTAACACCTAAAGTCTCACCTGTTTCAATCGGTAACAAGAAGAAGGATGGTTTGAGCATACCCAACACACATGCCCCTTCCCAGTCCTGTGGCAACTCCGAATAGGCTTTCTTACCACAGATCCAGTACAAATTTGCTGGGGCTCTCCAGGTAGATGTGATGGATAAATCAAACCACACATCCTTTAAACTGGCATATCTAGCAAACGGGTTAGATGGTTCTGAGACATTTGAAGCCGACCACCAAGTTGTATTTTTAGTATCATCATCATAAGCTTTTTGCCCTAGACAAGTTAATTCTCCTACAGAAGTATTATACATTATTCCTTTCCTTGCTATGCAAACATAACCTATGATGGAGGTCTTTAATCTCCACTCAGATTTACCTCTAACACTCAAATGATAATCGGCTTGTGTAGATATTAGTTGGTCAACTGCCTCAGAACCGGACATTACCTCCTTTGCTTCCCAAGGCCATTGGTCTCCCATGTTAGTACCTCCACACACATAGCAGTTGGTAACATTAAGACTACCGGCAATACTTTCAGCTAGGTCAATGAACAGGTTTTTAGCGTTATGGGGGATCTTATTATCTATACTCATCTCTTCATAAAAGGAATGGTCTACTTGATGAGTCTGGGAGGATACCGTATCAGTCTCTATTCCTATAAACAATAATGTCCCAGGATCTAAACCCGTCCCGTATATCTGAAACCCAAATAAATTTCCATACTTATCTAGGAACTTGTCGGGGTTATTAATAAGTATATGGACTGGGTTGCATTCCATAGACTTACAATAAGGGCTAGTCGGCAACTTAGTCACTATCATGTCTTTATCTACTGTCTGTCCCCAAGTCGCCCACCCCACACAAGACCAATATGGACAAAAGTTATAGTCTTTATTTGGGCATCTAGGACTCACATATTTATTTTTACTACTGGGACAAATATATTTATCATTAGACCCATACGTCCTCTCCCATCTAAGATCCCCACATACATTCCACGGTTTTCTACCACTTGATATCGCCTTACATGCATCAAATAGCAGAACACCCGAAGAATGTACGGATTCTAACACCGTCTTATTAATTAGGGTCCCCTGAGGATCTCCATTCCTGAGAGTCAACCAAATTGTACGAGGTTGATACTCTGGACTGAAGCACTTAGGTTCTCCTACTCCTAAATGGCACACACTATAGTCTATATTTAGGTATCTACATCTTGATACCTCTCCTTTACATTCGTATTGTGAATGCCAAATTAGGGTTTGGGAAATATGGTTACCTGTTCTCGTAGTCTTAATGCATACCTCACAGCTAGGAGTGTCGGTACCTCTACCTTCCTGAATATAAAAACACATATAAATAAACACAATCAAAAGCACATCTTTCGCCGTCATCCTCAGTCTTCGTCCGTGCGATGGAACCTCAGCTTCCAGGATGTGAGGGCTGCAGGGAATGGAGTTCTGCTCGTCTTCACAGGTGTCCCTTCGAGACTTTCCTGGCTTATACACTATGTGTTGGTAAGCGGACAGGCTTTATTATGGCCTTCTCACTCACACCTGTAACAATAAAATTTGTAATCCACAATAATTCCTCGTTACTCCGACTGAGTAGTGCGTTTCAACCGGATCTTGCAGGGATTCTCTGGATCTGCTGTAATTTGCCAAGAATCGACTGCTGCTGGTTTAACCCTGGAGTGATGTATCCACGGAGTTACTTCGGCTACTTTTATCGCTGTAGGGGTAGACAAAAGAACAACATAAGGACCTCTCCACTTGGGCCCTAACGGTACATTATTCCACTCTTTAATCCACACTTGGTCTCCTGGATGATAACTATGAACAGGGGGATAAATATTCACAGGTAATCTATCTTGTACCCATTTCTGTACCTCCTCCATAGTCTTACCCAACTCTACAACCTGCTGCCGGGTAATTCCTTCTCCCAACTGACTCAAGTCCCCCCTTAAGTTACCAAGTACGGGAGGTGGTCGCCCATACATGATTTCAAAAGGAGAGAGGCCCATCCTTCTGGTAGGGGTACTGCGGATTCGCAATAAAGCTATGGGTAAGAGAACGTTCCACTTAAGTTGGGTTTCCTGACACATTTTAGCCAACTGGTTCTTTATAGTTCTATTCATTCTCTCTACCTTACCAGAACTCTGGGGTCTATATGCAGTATGAAGCCTCCACTTTATACCAAGCATATGAGTCAGTTGTTGTAGGCACTGATGAACAAAAGCTGGACCATTGTCCGATCCTATAGAACAGGGTAGTCCATATCGGGGTATTATTTCTCGTAGCAGGAATCTTACAACTTCTCCTGCTTTCTCTGTACGAGTAGGACATGCTTCTACCCAGCCTGAATAGGTGCACACAATTACCAACAGGTAACGATGTCCACCCGATTTAGGCATTACTGTAAAGTCTATTTGTAGATCGGACATGGGGAGTCCCCCCATAAACTGGACTCCTGGTGGCTTTACTGGTCCTTGTCTTGCATTATTCTTAGCACACGTTACACATCTGCGTACAATGGCCTGAGTCAAGTTGGACAATCTTGGTATGTAGAAATGTTTCCTGAGAGATTCTTCAGTACTGTCTCTCCCAGAATGTGTCCCGTTGTGATAATTTTGGACAATTTCTACCGCTAGTGATGCTGGTATGACTATTCTTCCATCTTCTAGCTGATACCACTTGTTCTCCAAATACTTTCCCGGTTCAGTCTTTAACCACTCCTCTTCTTGAGCTGTATAAACTGGAGTCCATTGGGACAGTGGAGTTGGTATAAGAGCAGCTATATGCCCCACATACTCCTGTCTTCCTGATTCAGCAGCACGCTTAGCTGCACTATCTGCCATCCGATTTCCCTTGGTTACATCACCATCTCCTCTCAGATGCGCTCGATAATGTATGATACCGACTTCTTTCGGCTCCCACACTGCTTCCAATAGTTGTAGGATTTCAGCTGCGTACTTGATTTCTTTGCCTTCTGAATTCAGTAGTCCTCTTTCTTTATACAAAGCTCCGTGGGCATGAGTGGTTAAAAACGCATACTTAGAGTCCGTATAGATATTTACTCTTAAACCTTCAGCCAATTGTAACGCTCGTGTTAGTGCTATTAATTCTGCCTTTTGTGCTGATGTTCCTTTCGCCAGTGGCCGAGCTTCTATCACCTTGTCTATTGTTGTCACTGCATATCCTGCATAGCGGATCCCTTCTTTCACATAACTACTGCCGTCGGTGTAATATTGAACATCGGGGTTCTGGATGGGAAAATCACGAAGATCTGGTCTACTTGAAAATACTTCATCCATTACTTCCAAACAATCATGTTGACTTTCAGTAGGTTGCGGCAAAAGGGTAGCTGGATTTAAGGTGTTTACAGTCTCTAAATGCACTCTTGGGTTTTCACACAACATTGCTTGATACTTGGTCATACGGCTGTTACTAAACCAATGATTTCCTTTGTAATCCAACAACGTCTGTACTGCATGTGGGACTCGTACATAAAGTTCTTGACCCAGAGTGAGTTTATCGGCTTCAGCTACTAGCAGGGCGGCTGCAGCTACGGCTCTTAGACAAGGTGGAAGTCCGCTGGCCACTGCATCCAGTTGCTTAGACATGTAGGCAACAGGTCTTTGCCATGATCCCAAGTACTGTGTCAATACTCCCACAGCCATTCTTCTTTGCTCGTGTACATATAAGTAGAATGGTCGTGTGTGATCAGGTAGACCTAATGCTGGGGCACTCATCAAAGCCTTCTTCACATCTTCAAATGCCGTTTGCTGTTCTTGGGTCCATAAGAAGGGGTCGTGCTCTGTACCTTTGATGGCTGCGTACAGAGGTTTTGCCAGTATCGCATAGCTGGGAATCCATATCCTACAGAAGCCTGCTGCCCCCAAGAATTCTCGCACTTGTCTTCTATTCTTGGGTATTGGTATTTGGCAGACAGCTTCTTTTCTCTCTGGCCCCATAATCCTTTGACCTTCAGAGATATGGAATCCCAGATACTTGACAGTTGGCAAACACAACTGAGCCTTCTTCCTGGACACCTTGTATCCTGCCTTCCAGAGAATATGTAGTAGATCGTGCGTTGCTTGCTGACATTTTTCTTTTGTAACTGCTGCTATCAACAAGTCATCTACATATTGTAACAATACACATTCTCCTGGGATAGACTCGAAATCCAGTAGATCTTGACTTAGAGCTGAACCAAATAGGGTAGGTGAATTTTTAAACCCTTGGGGCAGTCTTGTCCAAGTCATTTGGCGTTTTGAGCCCGTTACAGCGTTCTCCCATTGGAAAGCGAAAATACATTGGCTTTCTGCGGCAATTCGGAGGCAAAAGAAGGCATCTTTGAGATCTAAGACTGTGAAGTAAGTAGCCCCGCCCGGAATTAAAGCAAGCAGGTTATATGGATTGGGTACAACTGGATGTATGCTAACAACCGCATCATTGACTGCTCTTAAGTCCTGTACAGGTCGATACTCATCTGTACCGGGCTTTTGAACAGGCAGCAATGGGGTGTTCCAGGGGGAAGTACAGAATTTTAGGATACCATACCGTATGAACTTATCCAGATAGGATTGGATGTTCTTCTTAGCCTTCTGCGGAATGTGATATTGTCTTAGGCTCACTGGATAAACCCCATGTTTCAGTTCAATTTTTATTGGTGGAATATTGCGGGCCAGTCCTGGTGGGTTGTTCTCTGCCCAAACTCCTGGTATGTTAAACAATGTCTCATCACTCCTAGGGTTTTGGCTAGTCAACACTGTATAAAGTCGCCACTCTTCTTCCTTTGGTACGGATAAAGTCATAATACCTGAAGGTCCATTAAACTTTAAGGATGTTGTTCCATTTGGTAGGAACGTAATCTGCGCTTGTAATTTTGATAGCATATCACGTCCCAGCAATTGGACTGGACATTCAGGCATATAAAGGAATTGGTGTTTTACTACGTGGCCTCCCAATGTACAGAGTCGACTTTTAAGAACCGGTTTTTCAGCACTTCTTCCAGTTGCTCCTATCACAGTAATAGTCCTTCCAGATGGAGGAGCAACTAGATTAGTCACCACTGAATGTTCAGCACCAGTGTCGATCATGAACGCACTCCTTTTCCCCCCTATTGATACATCGACCATAGGCTCCGCTCGACCAAGGGGGATGGAGCCCGGTCGGTATCAATAGTCCTCCATGACAGTGTCAGCCAATCCTACAAAGTCCCTACCTTCTCTATCGCGGGACCTTTGCGCTGCTGGAATATACCTGTCTTCCCTAACACTTCCTCTGTTCCCATTACTCCCTCTATAACCATTACTCCCTCCGGGGCCTCCTCTACCTCTCGCTCTACCTCTAAAGTTTCCGTAGCCTGCCCTGGGTTGGTCTCTCTCGTACTGCTCTCTTTGCGGACATTCGTTCCTCCAATGCCCTTCTTCCTTGCAATACGCGCATTGATCCCTACTCAAAGGCTCCCTACTCCATCTATTATTGCCTCTATCTGGGCCCCGTTTATCTACGCCTGCGATCGCTACCGCTAGCATATCAGCCTTTTTACGCATCTTGCGCTCTTCCTCTTTCTTACTTTCTGTATCCCTGTTCATATAGACCTTATTTGCTACCTCCATTAGTTGGGTGATGGACATACCTGCAAACCCTTCTAACTTTTGTAGCTTGCGCTTAATATCTCCGTATGCTTGGCTGACAAAGGCGGAGTTAACCATTTGGGAATTGTCTGCGTCTTCCGGATTAAAGGGGGTATACAAGCGGTATGCCTCCAATAATCGGTCATAAAAGACACTGGGCGCTTCATCGCTTTTCTGGATCACCTCAACTGTCTTCGACATGTTAATGGCTTTCTTTCCTCCGGCTTTCATGCCAGCAATTATAGCGTCTCTATAGGCTCTGAGTTGAACCATATCAGCACCATTTACGTTCCAATCGGGATCGGTGTTGGGATAGTGTGTCGCGGCCCATGCTGCTGGATTGGCTTGGTTCAAAGCACGGGCTCTATCCTCTAATGCTTTAATGGCTGCTTGATTTATTCTTGTCCTTTCCTCATTGTTAAATAAAGTCATTAGTAACTGCTGGCAATCAGCCCATGTCGGATTATGCGTCTGTACTATTGAGGTGAACAGATCAGTCATAGCTTGTGGTTTCTCAGTATACGAGGAATTATGGGTCTTCCAGTTTAAAAGATCGGTTGTGGTAAATGGGACATATACGAAGACTGGGTCAGCGTGTGCCATTTGACCTGCGGCATCGATATAAGCTGACCCGGGATTCAGACGAAGAGGCATCTGATAGTGCTTTAATTGTTGGGCACCAGTCAACTGTCGGGTTTGGATGGGGCTACGTAGAGAGGCGTCAGTCATGGGTTCCGGTCGGGGAGAGATAGGGTATGGGGATGTGGGAGGTCGGTTTTGGGAAAAGGTCGTAAATAAAACACTTCGAGCCGAGCTAGATGAAGCTTGACCGGAAGTCTGAAGTGGCGCCAAATCAGGATATTCGTTTCTAATGGGGGTGGATTCTGGTTCCGGAAGGGGAGATTTAGTACGAGGGGGGGTGGATCCTGTACTGGAGGAGGAAGCGGAAGTGGATGAGGGTAATGAGGGGAGGGGTGCAGGACTTCCTGCGTTTGCGTCACTTCTTCTTAACGGAAAGTAAGGGGGCGGCAAAGGGATCTCGGACTCAGGGGGCGTGTCCAAAATGGGCCTAACACCAGTCCTAGTGGACGAGCAAGTCCTAGCTACCATGAGGCGACACTGCTCCTCGTGGCATGTCTGGAGCCATTTTGGCGAGTCATTTACGGCCTGTCTCCAACAGTCAATATAAGGAAACTGGCCGTAAAGTTCAGGCCTACCCGATACAGCCACGTGTAAGCGCTGTACCAGAGTTGGATCCAAACTGCCACGTGGCGGCCATGCCGCAACCAAAGTAGGCCACTCCCTAGTACACAAAGTGACCAAACGTACAGGAGACATCTTTACCCCAAAATCACAAACTTTGAATCCCTTTTTAAAATTCTTAACCATACATCCTAAGGGATCCGGAATCGTTGACTGCGACGCACCCATACTTAACAATGGAACGTCGTCGACAACGAATACTATACACGCGTACTATTCAACAGTCACACCCGTTTCCTCTGGCAACAGCACCACGTGGTACGGTTACCAAGTGAAACGTACACAATAACAATAAACACTCAGGGAATTCCCGTACACACACAGCTGTTACACCAGTCACTATATAATCAATATTATGCCCTTTGGCGTAACTATACAGTCACCCACGCTATAATTCTCTATATACGAATTACCCGTCTATAACACACCCCAGTAACATCGTCTTTTACAAATAGCGGTTACAGTACGGTTAGCATAGGTCAAAGCACAAGTTAAGGTCACAATACAATTATTAGTGGTTATGGTGTTAAACATGCAATGGACGACAATGATTAGTACTTATTATATAATGTCAGTAAATATACAGGGTTATGGTACCGTGCACTATAATACAGCAACACACTATTAACACTCTCGCTAGACGGCTGAGCTCGCGCTATCTAACAAGATATACACTTTACTAAAACAATCGTTAACACATTTACAATTCCCAACTAAACTATTGGCCAGTACCTTGAATGGACTACCTAAAACTATATACACCCGTTTTGGTTAGCCACACTGCCCAATCACCACATATATAGCGAGCTAGAGAACCGAATTTACACAGGCGCCTCTTAGTCGCACTATCAAAAGTCTAGTGGGTTCCAAATTTACACGCCTTCCCACTTAGCCCAGATAGGATGAGAACTAGCGAACCGAATTTACACAGGCGCCGCTTAGTCTCCCGGTCCCTCCGACCTAGCGAACGTAATATACACCCTAGAACGCTAGTCTAGACAAGACACCGGTGTCCGGCTAGGGCTATTTACACCAGGACCCCGCCTGACTAACCAAATCAAACGGTCTGACTAAAGAGCGTTCGATCGAGCGGTGCGCCTTCGCTCCTTCCCTCCGACAGAGGGGGCAGATACACAGATTCAAAACCCCTTTGGGCCTACCGCACAATCGGTATACCCCTAGTGGGTCCTGCCGTCTAAAACAGCAGTTGTCTTACCTCCTCGTTCCTGAACCTGAGTTCACACTCATCGACGGGGACACCCCAGCACTTCTCACGTAGAGGCCGATGATCTCCTGGACAACAGACCAGTGGCGCCGAGACGAAGGGAGGTCCACGCAGAAGTTCAGGGGTGCAGCCGTAGAGAACGTGGGCAAAGATAGACCGTCTCACGCCTCTGCCTCTCAGCTACCGTTGAACGATGAGCTTCCCGGCCAATGCACCAAATGATACCGGAGAAACTGACGGAAGCCAAGCACAGAGAGATGGACACAGGTTTCTTCAGGAAGGAAGAGATTCTTTATTGGATCACCGATCGGGACTCAGAGGGACTAGCGTCACCAAAATACAGCAAAGTCTGAGTACTGAATACATAGAGTACATTCCTTATATAGCACTGTAGCTCCTCCCACAATTAACTACACCCACACATACCCTTAACCTATTTAATAAATAGAGTCTAAACTCATCCATCCGGTCTAACCACGTGGCTCATCTGATACAAAGGAGAGGGACGCGTAATTCCAGTTCTTACATTCCTGCACCTGGTCAGTACAGTGATAACAGTATCTTAGCTACGTGTAATTAACTAACTGATACTACAAACACATATACATACATATGCCTTGTGGCAATCTTAGCCTGCTAAACTTGTATTTTACTGGAATTACATCACACTAGTGCCTTGATATTATGTTGATTGTTCCTCTGTAACTTGTTCAATACAAAGTGTTATAAAGAAATGAGCCAGACTAGAGCACCGATAACCCCCCCCAGTCAGTGATGTCACTCCAGATCCCTAACTTGCTGAAATGCTGTATGTGTGAAGAGTGTGCCGTCTTTTCTTTTTTTCATTGTACAAACAGTTCATATTTTAAAAGAAATTGGCAGTTTTATAAAGTGACCTTGTTTACACCTCCTGGCTGTCAATCAGCTTTATAAAGTGACCTTGTTTACACCTCCAGGTCATGTTACTTCCTAGTCTGGTTAGCTCAGTGGAGCTGAACTCGAGAGGCAGCAATTGCCCAGAGCACCTGCCTTGCAAATACTTCTTATTGAGCTGAATTGGAAAGTCTGTGAATGGGCAGCCACAGAAAGTCTGGGTGGGGTTAGAAGAGGAGGGATCGCAAAGGTTTCAGACAAGAGATATGCTGCTTTTGTAAGTTGTGTTTAGACATAACCCCAAATAAATAATCTAATAATTAAATGCATGAATGCTTACATGGATGGTATATTTACTAAACAGTGATTTATTTTGTTGTGTGTATTTGGGGAGTTAAGAGTTCCTTTTGAATCAAGTGTTAGTGCAGCTAGATACTCTAAAAATAAAATTAAAACATATGTCAAAATATGGACATGTTGTTTGCAAGCCAACCAATTATAGTGTACTAAAGGCTCTTGAAGCCAGCAGAGGGATATACAGGGAGTGCAGAATTATTAGGCAAATGAGTATTTTGACCACATCATCCTCTTTATGCATGTTGTCTTACTCCAAGCTGTATAGGCTCGAACGCCTACTACCAATTAAGCATATTAGGTGATGTGCATCTCTGTAATGAGAAGGGGTGTGGTCTAATGACATCAACACCCTATATCAGGTGTGCATAATTATTAGGCAACTTCCTTTCCTTTGGCAAAATGGGTCAAAAGAAGGACTTGACAGGCTCAGAAAAGTCAAAAATAGTGAGATATCTTGCAGAGGGATGCAGCACTCTTAAAATTGCAAAGCTTCTGAAGCGTGATCATCGAACAATCAAGCGTTTCATTCAAAATAGTCAACAGGGTCGCAAGAAGCGTGTGGAAAAACCAAGGCGCAAAATAACTGCCCATGAACTGAGAAAAGTCAAGCGTGCAGCTGCCAAGATGCCACTTGCCACCAGTTTGGCCATATTTCAGAGCTGCAACATCACTGGAGTGCCCAAAAGCACAAGGTGTGCAATACTCAGAGACATGGCCAAGGTAAGAAAGGCTGAAAGACGACCACCACTGAACAAGACACACAAGCTGAAACGTCAAGACTGGGCCAAGAAATATCTCAAGACTGATTTTTCTAAGGTTTTATGGACTGATGAAATGAGAGTGAGTCTTGATGGGCCAGATGGATGGGCCCGTGGCTGGATTGGTAAAGGGCAGAGAGCTCCAGTCCGACTCAGACGCCAGCAAGGTGGAGGTGGAGTACTGGTTTGGGCTGGTATCATCAAAGATGAGCTTGTGGGGCCTTTTCGGGTTGAGGATGGAGTCAAGCTCAACTCCCAGTCCTACTGCCAGTTTCTGGAAGACACCTTCTTCAAGCAGTGGTACAGGAAGAAGTCTGCATCCTTCAAGAAAAACATGATTTTCATGCAGGACAATGCTGCATCACACGCGTCCAAGTACTCCACAGCGTGGCTGGCAAGAAAGGGTATAAAAGAAGAAAATCTAATGACATGGCCTCCTTGTTCACCTGATCTGAACCCCATTGAGAACCTGTGGTCCATTATCAAATGTGAGATTTACAAGGAGGGAAAACAGTACACCTCTCTGAACAGTGTCTGGGAGGCTGTGGTTGCTGCTGCACGCAATGTTGATGGTGAACAGATCAAAACACTGACAGAATCCATGGATGGCAGGCTTTTGAGTGTCCTTGCAAAGAAAGGTGGCTATATTGGTCACTGATTTGTTTTTGTTTTGTTTTTGAATGTCAGAAATGTATATTTGTGAATGTTGAGATGTTATATTGGTTTCACTGGTAAAAATAAATAATTGAAATGGGTATATATTTGTTTTTTGTTAAGTTGCCTAATAATTATGCACAGTAATAGTCACCTGCACACACAGATATCCCCCTAAAATAGCTATAACTAAAAACAAACTTAAAAACTACTTCCAAAAATATTCAGCTTTGATATTAATGAGTTTTTTTGGGTTCATTGAGAACATGGTTGTTGTTCAATAATAAAATTAATCCTCAAAAATACAACTTGCCTAATAATTCTGCACTCCCTGTACAAGCCCTTTATACTTGAAAAGTTCTTTATTCTTGAGCCCTCCAACCAATGGTCAGGGAGATCTGCAATAAATATTTTTTGCCGGTTGGCTTTTCCACTTAAAAAAAAAATTAAAAAAAATGATAATATAGTTATATTGGGTTATGACATATATTGTCCTAGTTTTATGGCTGACGTTGGAAGATAAAATAATTCATGCAAGACTACATGTAAGTAGTCTAATCTTTTTTTTTTTTTTTTATAGATTATGCTGTTGCTTTCTCCAGTGCCATAAGATAGAGGGGGTAGGTAGGGCACTTTATACTGAAGGTAGGAGCAGCTATAATTTGGTACGTTTCTCCAGATTCTGTACTTTCATCCATAATGGTCAGTTATTTATTTAGTATTTATTGTGGTGACTAGTAATTTAGCTTAATAGCAGACATTTTGCATATAATGCTAACCACAAGCAAAAAACATATAAACAAAAACAATGGCTGTCACTGAACTGTTTTCTTTTACTCTGCAATTCAGACAGCGTGGCTCCAATATCACTGGATGCATAAGGAAATGAAAGAAACGAGGAAATTTGAGACAGTAATATGGCAAGTGTAGGTACTGCACTTTTTAAAATTATGACGTGAGAGAACTATTGAGTACAGACATGTGGTGTGAGTAGTAACAAGATCAGAGTGTGCAAACTAACATGTCTGTAGCTAAAGATAAATTGAAACAGTAATGCTAGCATTTAAATTGGTAACAGGCTTATCTCAACAGGAGAACTAATGGCATGCTGCCCCCAGGAGGCTTCAAGCAGGTTACTTGGTTAGATAGGAAGTAAGTGTGGAGGTGTAAGTGGGTAAGTGCCTAATAGTTGAGTGGGAGTCAGCCAGAAAATGGGTACTGGAACTTAGACTTTATGTGTGAGAAGTTATGGGGAATAAGTCCACAGTCACTGATGCCAGCAGTTGGCAGATCAGAGAGCATGAATATACTACATAACACTTCAGGCTCTGGGACCCAGGTGAGAACCGGCTGATCTGATCAGAGACCGGGAGCAGGGCTCTATATGACATCTCCAGCTTGTTGCTAGGTTCAGGCTTAGTCTGCGATGGCAGCGACCTCCGTGCTGCTTTCAGTGCAGGTGAGTTCAGTTGCTTGCGTCTCCCCCATTTTGGATGGCTTCCACTCGGGTGTCAGCTGGAGCTGGGCTGCCTCCCAGGGGTGGACCAGGATCACCCCTGCTGGTGCAAAGGGGGGGAAACGGGGCTCCTGTCAGCAAGCAGCTTCCTGTGCGCACCCATGGACCGGGAGATCGTCCACTTCTCTCGCCTGGGCAGCACCAGGCCGCATCCGCATTATGGAAGGTGGAAAGCTCCTTGCAGCCCCTCGCTCGCTGTGAAACATGACAGGTAGGTCGATAGGTAATAGCTTCTCAAACTGTGTCTAGATTGGAGCAGATTGTGCAGGTAGATTTGGTATTATGTTAGAGTAGTGGAGGAGCTCGCTGGAGATGTGTCTTTTCTCCATGACTGTCAAGTCCCGCTCCATTCTTTCATTTTCTAAATGACATAGGTGAATGCTAAAAATAAAATAAACATGACAATGTGAAGCCTACCCCGCGGTTCCATGACCCGTCGAATGAGTGTGATAGGTTCTGTCAGTGGTGTATCCTGGTTTTGTGCTGCCCTAGGCAGGACAAAACTCAGGCGCCCCTCCCCCCGCGCCACCCCCACCCAACCTTTCCCCCCGCTCCGCATTCTAAATACACACACACACATTCACTGACAGATACGCATACACTAGCTAACAGAAACACTCACTCGCTAACAGAAACACACACTCACTAACAGACACACACTAACAGACACACACTCACTCACTAGCAGACACAAACTAGCAGACACACACACTCACTAACATACACACACACACTCACAGTCAGACACACACACTAACAGACACACACAGTCAGACACACACACACACTCAGACACACACACTCACAGGCAACACACACTAACAGAAACACACTAACAGAAACACACTAACAGACACACACACTAACAGACACACACTAACAGACACACACTAACACACACACACTAACAGACACACACTAACAGAAACAGACTAACAGACACACACACTAACACACACACACACACTAACACACACACACTAACACACACACACACACACACACTAACACACACACACACACTAACACACACACACACACACACTAACACACACACACACTCTAACACACACACTAACACACACACTAACACACACTAACACACACACTAACAGACACACACTAACACACACACACACACTAACAGACACACACTAACACACACACACACACACACACACACTAACACACACACACACACACACACACACACTAACAGACACACTAACAGACACACACTAACAGACACACACACTAACACACACACACTAACACACACACACTAACACACACATTAACACACACACACACACTAACACACACTAACAGACACACACTAACACACACACACACTAACACACACACTAACACACACACACACACACTCACCCACCCACCCACCCACATTAACACATTTTTTTAAAATTTAACCCCCCAAGCCTCCTTACCTTTGGGAATGCTGGGAAGGTTCTCTTCCTCCCTGGTGGTCCAGTGGCTGCTGGGCGAGCGGCACTGCCTGGCGTGCGGCTGGCGAGGGAGCACTTCCTCTGAGCTGTCTGGTCAGCTCCCTCGCGCGCCGCAGAGTGAGGCTGGGAGCCGGAATATGACATCATATTCCGGCTCCGCCTCCCAGCCTCACTCTGCGGCGCGCTAGGGAGCTGAGCAGACAGCTCAGAGGAAGTGCTCCCTCGCCGGCCGCCCACCAGTGCCGCCCGACCGCCCATCAGCCCGCCGGCAGCCCAGCATGTCTTTTAGCCGCAAGGCTAACAAGACATTTGCCATGGGCATTTGGGGGCGGCTTTTTTTGCGGCTAATATGCCCCTGGGTTCTGTCACAGAATAAAGTAACAAGAAACTATAATTCATAGAGAAATTAGAGCTATAATTGTTTTTAATTCTGAAACAATGCATTACAGTTAGAGTTGCTGGCATTTGTTTACTAAACTATTTTTCTTTAACCCCTTTGCAGTTGCGAAAGTACACTGTATGACATTTCTAATTATAGCCTGGATAAACTACATGTGCAGTGTCCGGTGGTCATTTAAATAGAGCTACAGATCTGGTGAGTTGCAGAAAGTAGCAGCTATTGTTGGACTCCTCATTAATGAGATCATTGTGACAATCATGGCACAGCCATTGGGTGGCCAATGCAATAGGGTAGCACTGGGGGTATGCAGGACTCTCAATATATTTTGGCTGTGGTCAGTATTTGGCTGTTGAGGGATAATTTAGGAGTAAAGCAGTTTACCAATAACCTTCAAAGGTATGAGATCACTGGGACAGGTTGTAACAGTGAAGCATTGGCTGTATCTGTACACACTAGAGCACATGCAAAATAGCCTCGCATTGGATTGGCTGACATAATCAAGAATGATGATCTTGGTCATGGAGGCAGGACCAGCCGTGGCGAAACAGTCTGATGATGGAGAAAAAGTATGTGTAAACACCTTTTCATGCACTTGGAGGGGGACCAGGGACATACACATTGAACAGGTAATTTAGTGTTAGGAATACATATTTGTATACCTAACACTATAGTATTGCTGTAATGCAGTTTTGCAATATGTGCTGTTAGAACCCAGGTGCTTTGATCATTGGGGAAAAATGAAAAAAGACCGTAAATACCCTAGCTCTCCTTTCTACAAATATAAACTTTAGTGTTATGATTTTGGATTTGTTGAGCTATTAATCTTATAAAATGTATAAGCTAATGCAACATTTTGCAAATATTTATCTTTTAGCAGTAATTTCTACCCTTAAATATATGGAGGTTTTTCCATAGGGACACTTGGGCATCACCAATTTTTATGTGGGAATTTTTTTATTTACAATAGTTTAGAAACACTGAGGTTCTTTGCTGAGTGGATGTGGTAAGCTGAAACATTTTGGGAAAAAAGTAGATCATCATACTTCAGCCATTGCCTACATCTATGCCAAATAATAATAAAAAAAAATCTGTCTTTTTAATTCTGTATTATGTGTTCGTCAGGGCCCCTAACTATCATTGTTGACTGTTTGGAGAATCTTCTTTGAGAGCAGCAATGTCAAAATAAAAATGGAACGTTTGAAATGTGTCCTGTGTTTCAGGAGATCTTGCACACGCCTAATCTCCTTTAAAAAATAATTTCATGGACCTCCCTTTGAGTTACCATATGGTCATCACTAAATTGTCCTACTCCCACCTCCCAATCATTTAATACCACCCTCAGCCCCTCCATGCATCTAATACCCCCCTTTTTCATCCCCCATGTGTCTCATCCCCCCAAGCCCTTCCATGCATCTCATTCTTCCCAAGCCCGTCCATGTGTGTCATTGCCTCCAACCCAGCCCCCACATGTGTGTCATTCCCTCCGTCTTAGTCCCCCTATGTGAGTCATTCCCTCCATCCCAGCCCGTCGATGTGTGTCAGTCTCCCCCCACTACTGTAAAGTAAGTAGTGTCTGTTTCTGTGTGTGTGCACAGGATGCATTGTGTGTGTGTGTAGGGGATGCATTGTGTGTGTGTGTAGGGGATGCATATTATGTGTGTGTGTGTGTAGAGATGCATTATGTTTTTCTGTGTGGGAGTTTGTGTGTTTGTGCGTGTGTGTGTTGGGAGGGCCAGATTAAGAACCCAGTGGGCCTGATGCTGACAATTATGATGTGCCTTATTACAGAATCTTATCGACCAAAAGCACTAAAACAGTCATACCTCCCAAGCATACCTCCATACCTACCCTATGCTAATCTCTTTGTAATTTAAGCTTTCATCTTTAAAGTAAATCCATACCCCCGACAGCAGTGTCCAGTGAAGCAGAAAGTTAATGGGCGGGGTAAAAGGGTGTGCCACTGACGTGAATCATGTAATCAGAACTGCCGAAAGGGGCGAACATGCCTAAAAAGGGGGCATGTCTGTCTCAAGAACTGGAAGGCTAGCTTAGCATTAATGCATGTCAGGCTGACTGCCAATCATGCAGGCTAGACAACTAAGGGCATACTATGCAGACAGCACCCTGAGCTTGCCATAAATGCGTCTAATGATGTGTTTTATCACTGCTTTCTAAAGACTGTCCCCTAGTACTCACATGTCCACTTGTCTCCTACCTTCTTACTAGCAGGCATAAGCTCCTGGTATATATAGTCTGGGACAAAGTAAAGGTGTATGTAGTGAGTGTAGAATTAAGGGGACATGCCACAGTGTTAGAGAGAGTAAAGCAGCAAGAGCATTTGCATTGTGCACAAAGTCAGCTTTACCTTTCCATACTTAAGCAAGAGTATGTGAAGGATAGTTAGGGTTGCCATCTTTCTTGGAAAAAAAAATAAGAGAAAATTCAGTAAAATCACCAAAAAACTACTTACAGCTTGATTCTGCTGAATAATAGATGGATTGCTCCTAGTGTCTCCCAGTATCTTAGTGTCCCTAAGTATCCCAGTGTCTCCTAGTCTTCCAGTGTCCTCATGTCTCTCAGTGTCCCCTAGCGTCTCTGTCCTCTATGTATCACAGTGTCCCCTATGTATCACAATGTCTCAGTGCCCCATGTCTCCCAGTGTCCCCTCGTGTCTCCACAGGGCCGCCATCAGGGGGTGACAACCGTGACGGTTGTCACGGGCCCGGCGGTCCTGGGGGGCCCGGACTGCTTTGGCAGTCCAGGGCCCCACAATTACACTCTGCACATATATATAGCGATCATCGCTATATATATGTGCATCCGCGCCCCCCCCCCCCCCCCCCGGCTCCCTGTATTTGCAGAGGGGGCCCAGCGGACTGCAGGAGCACTTTCCAGCATTTGCCTGACTCTACCGATGTGCGGTCGGTAGAGCGTTGCCATGGGTTACCATGGCAACGCTCCGCGCGACGCGCAAACCACGTCTCGCGGGAGTTAGACACAGGGCAATGCTGGAAAGTGCTCCTGCAGTCCGCTGGGCCCCCTCTGCAAATACAGGGAGCCGGGGGGGCCCAGAATGCCACCGGACCGGACCACCAGGGATCAAATAATCTTCCCCCCTCCCTGAACAAGGTAAGAAACAGGGAGGGGGGAATAACGTTCATTACATTACATACATACACTAATAAACACACTAACACACACACTGCATTCATTACACTAACACACACACTGCATTCATTACACTAACACACACTGCATTTATTACACTAACACACACACTGCATTTATTACACTAACACACACACTGCATTCATTACACTAACACACACTGCATTTATTACACTAACACACACACACTGCATTTATTACACTAACACACACACTGCATTCATTACACTAACACACACTGCATTTATTACACCAACACACACACACTGCATTCATTACACTAACACACACACTGCATTCATTACACTAACACACACACTGCATTTATTACACTAACACACACACTGCATTTATTACACTAACACACACACGGCATTCATTACACTAACACACACTGCATTTATTACACTAACACACACACTGCATTCATTACACTAAAACACACACTGCATTCATTACACTAACACACACACTGCATTTATTACACTAACACACACACTGCATTTATTACACTAACACACACACTGCATTCATTACACTAACACACACTGCATTCATTACACTAACACACACACTGCATTTATTACACTAACACACACACTGCATTCATTACACTAACACACACTGTATTCACAACACTAACACACACTCTGCATTCATTGCACTGACACACGCACTGCATTCATTACACTAACACACACACTGCATTTATTACACTAACACACACACTGCATTTATTACACTAACACACACACGGCATTCATTACAGCATTTCCCTGCGTCTAACTCCCGCGAGATGTGCGGTCGGTAGAGCGTTGCCATGGGTTACCATGGCAACGCTCCGCGCGACGCGCAAACCACGTCTCGCGGGAGTTAGACGCAGGGAAATGCTGGAAAGTGCTCCTGCAGTCCGCTGGGCCCCCTCTGCAAATACAGGGAGCCGGGGGGGGCCCAGAATGCCACGGGACCGGACCACCAGGGATCAAATAATCTTCCCCCCTCCCTGAACAAGGTAATTGTCATTGCACTGACACACACACACTGCATTCACTACACTAACACACACTGCATTCACTACACTAACACACACACACTGCATTCACTTCACTAACACACACACTGCATTCACTTCACTAACACACACACACTGCATTCACTTCACTAACACACACACACTGCATTCACTTCACTAACATACACACACTGCATTCACTTCACTAACATACACACACTGCATTCACTTCACTAACACACACACTGCATCCACTACACTGACACACACTCTGCATCCACTACACTGACACACACTCTGCATTCACTACACTGACACACACTCTGCATTCACTACACTGACACACACTCTGCATTCACTACACTAACACACACACTCTGCATCCACTACACTGACACACACACTCTACATTTATTACACTAACACACACTCTACATTTATTACACTAACACACACTCTGCATTCACTACACTGACACACACTCTGCATTCACTACACTGACACACACTCTGCATTCACTACACCGACACACACTCTGCATCCACTACACTAACACACACACTCTGCATCCACTACACCGACACACACTCTGCATCCACTACACTAACACACACACTCTGCATCCACTACACTGACACACACACTCTACATTTATTACACTAACACACACTCTACATTTATTACACTAACACACACTCTGCATTCACTACACTGACACACACTCTGCATTCACTACACTGACACACACTCTGCATTCACTACACCGACACACACTCTGCATCCACTACACTAACACACACACTCTGCATCCACTACACTGACACACACTCTGCATTAACTATACACACAGCATCCACTACACAAACATCCTGTATTCACAGTACACACACTACATCCACCACACATTTAAACATTCTGCATTCACTATTCAGAGACACTGCGTCTAAAACACACACTACATCCACTAAACACATTGCATCTAGTACACACAAAAACTACATCCACTACACAAACACACTACATCCACTACACACACTGCATCCGCTACACAAACACACACTCTGCATTCACTGCACAAACAGTATCTAATACACACAAACACTACATCCATTACACACATTCTAATTCCACTATACACACCACATTCAGTCCTACATCATTGTTTGCGGACTAGGTAAGAGTCCTGTGGGCGGACACGTGGGTGGGCCGGGGGGGATGGGGCGGGGGGCCCAGACCTTGTGCTTTGTCAGGGGCCCCAAAATTTCTGGTGGCGGCCCTGTGTCTCCATGTCACCCAGTGTCCCTGTGTCTCCATGTCTCCCAGTATTCCCATGTCACTTGGACACTAGGGGACACTTAGAGACATGGGGACACTTTGAGACATTGGAACAGTAGGGACTCTGTTGGGGAAAAGTCAGCTAAGCACAATTTTTCCCCAACAGACACTGGGAGACACTGAGCCATAGGGACACTGGGAGACATGTGGACACTGAAATATTTGGGGACATTGGGAGACATGGGGACATAGACACTAGGGACACAATGTCTCAGTGTCCCCAAGTGTCTCAGCATCCCCTAGTGTCTGTATCCCCATGCCTCCCAGCATTCACATGTCGCCCAGTGTCCCCAAGTGTTCCAGTGTCTCCTGATCTCCCAGTGTCCCCAAGTCTATCAGTGCCCCCAGGTCTCTCAGTGTCTCCTAGTGTGTCAGTGTCCCCATGTCTCCCTGGAGCCTTCCCCCCATCCCTCACTTACCTGAGCTGTAGGCTGTCTCTGCAGGCTGGGAGCTGCTGGCTTGACTCTCTGTGCTGTGTAGCTTCTCCCCCGCGGATCAGTGAGTAGAGAGATGCAGGGATATGTTGTAACTTCCTACCCCTGCCTCTCTCTACACACAGTGACCCCTACTGGCCGGTGCCATTTATACTAAGAAATTTACCAGCATTTGTATTACCAGTTTTACTGCAATACTGGCACTGGCACTGGCCAGGCAGTCTCAAATACCATAAAATACCAGCCAGGTGGCAACCCTAAGAGTAGTGTGTAAAAAAAAATACTTTTTAAAAAACATTACTATATTTTTTGTTTTTAAATCTATGGGAATAGGCCTGACGCAGCAGCTCCATCAGCCCCTATGTTAATTCGGCTCTGTGTGTTGGGATGCACTGTTTGTGTATGTAGGGATGCATTGTGTGTGTGTGTACATAGGGATCCATTGTGTGTGTGTGTAGGGATGCATTGTGTGTGTAGGGATGCAGTATGCAGTGTGTGTGTAGGGGAGCATTGTGTGTAGGGATGCAGTGTGTGTGTGTAGGTATGCAGTGTGTTTGTGAGAGTGTGTTTTCTGGGTAGGATATGGGCTGTGGGGGCTAAAAAGAAGCATTTCTTTTAATATTTATTTTGTAATGCAATGAAAAATATATATGTATATATCTCCCCTCCCTGTTTCCTACCAAATCCAGGGAGGGGGCACCATATTCACTGGTGGTCTGGTGGTGCTGCAGAGTCTCTCTGCCTTCCCCTCTGCCGGATGAAAGCTTTTCTTACGAGTCCCGAAGCCACATTGAATCAAGCGTTGCTGTGGTTACCGCGGCAACGCTTGGAAAGCAGGGACTCAACGCGGAGGTGACGGAAGAGAGCCTCCTCCCCTTTCTGCTGCGCAAACTCCGCATAGACATGGAGAGGGAGCCTGGGCCCCTTACAAGTGAAAGGGCTGTACCCAATGACTGGCCTACGGTCGCAGGGATCGCAGCTGTGGCCCAGCCCCGTGGAGTGACGGGCTTGGTCGCAGCTGCAATCCCTGCGACTGTGATAGGTACGCCACTGGGCATCACAGCAGTATATTCATATTGCCAGCTGCAAGCTTTATAAGGAGTATATTAATATCCTGCTGCTTATTGTACTTTGTACGTTGTTCTGTGTTTGTATGGGTAACTCTGTATTGAATGGGGACTACATTAGAGGTTGGGTACATTAGGTGGACAGATGCCATAGATCAGACGATGGTGATTTTCTTTTAAATTTGCTTAATTTTTCCCTTTTTTATTATCATGTTTAACATAATAAATCAACTTGAAATTATACAACCAAAGAGCCAAAACAGACACGGGCATTAATACAGTGAATTTCAAAAGAATGTACTTATTTGGCTGTTGAGGGGTAACTTAAGAATAAAGAGTAACTAAAAATAAAACTGTAAATTCTCAGTACACGTAAAAGATTTTACAAGAAACTCAGAAATGTTTTCTTCAGAATATACAGTCATTGGATACGGGTGATGAATTTGTGATGTTATCATGTATAATATAATGAGGAAAATTTAAATTATACAACCAAAGAGCCAAAATAGACACGGTCAGTAACACAGTGAATTTCAAAAGAATGTAAGTAATTAATCGGTTAACAAACATCTATAAATTCTCAATAATAGAAAGAAACTCAGAAATGTGTTACTCAGAATATACATTAACTGGATACGGGTGATGACGAGCTCTGTAAGGGATCTGATAAACAGACATTTCCCATAAAATAAGATTTTTTTTAAAGGAGGAAAAAAAGAATGAAAACATTAAGCCCTTTTTAGCTCATTTTGCGAAACCCCCAAAACAACAATTTTGGGGGTCTGGTCAAAATTACCCCAAAAAAGGTAGCAGAAACTCATCAACAATGCCAAAACATAAAGACTTCTGACTGGAGGGAATTCACTTTATAGAACACCATTAGCTTTTTACTAGAAGATGAGGTAGTTTCATGGGTGGAAAAAAAGAGTTGTAGTTCCTTAAATACTATGCCTAGCACTAGGCAAGCGGTGACAGTGAAATTAAACCTCTCACTATTACAGCAGAAGCTGTTGGATTGGGGCTATGGATTATTTATCTATTTGTTTTGTTCCTCCCAAGGTAGCATGGGTAGTATGTGGTGCATGGCTAGAGCCATAGAGGTTCTTAGGTTTTGGTGAAGTGTTAATATTTTGGTCCAGAAGAGATATACTCAGGTCCTGTTCTATTTTTTGAAATGGTAGGGATTCGACTGGATGGAAAACGACATTGTTCAGTGATGAATCCCACATTTTATTTTTAATTTATGGGCTCTGAGGCAAGACTCAGAGAAGGACCCATCATTGCCCCTCCTCGCTCACCCGTAAGCAAAATAATTGAGTTATATGTGTGTGTGGTGCCTGAGTATGATTGTGCAGGGATTGGTTGAGTATGATTGTGTGTGGGACTTGGCTTAGTTTGATTATGGTGGCTGGCTGAGTGTGATATTTATGTATGTAGCTGACTGAAAGTGTTTTTTTGTATGTGTGGAATTGGCTTAATATGATTGTGCGATGATTGGCTATGTTCGATTGTGTGTGGAGGTTGGCTGAATTTAATTGTGTGGGGGTTAATAATAACAATAATATAGAATTATAATTATAAAACAGACAGAGGCGCACATACACAACCAGGTAGGCACACACAGACACAGGGACAGACACAGACACGTATAAGCACAAACACACACGGCACATACAAAGGCACAGGCATACACAGGCAGACACACACACACCAAGGCAGTCACACACAGGTACAGGCAAACACAGGCACGTACACAGACACATACAACAGGCATAGAAAGGCAGGTGCACACAGATAGGATACATAGATACAGGCACACAAAAGGCAGGTACAGACACAAGTCTTAACAGGCAGACAGACATACTCATACAGGCAAACACAAACAACCACACTATAAAAATAAAAGTTCACCTACCTGAAAGCAAGGCCTGTGGGTGCATGCCTCTCCCTCTCTGTAACATACAGAGTGAGGGAGAGGACACAGAATTCCTGGGTGATTTCATAAGAAGCTGTGACATACAACTGATTGCACCAAACGTTCTGCTCCTTCATTACTCTCCTGAGGTGGCCCAATTACTAAGTAAGTGATCCAGAACAAGGAAGCAAAGAAGTGACATCTGGGGCCCCCTCATATTTAAAGGAACATTTAATGGAGATGCTGAACGTCAGTGCTGCACACTGTGCAGCACTGACCCAGGAATCACGTCTAGTGGCCATTTGCGTGACTGCACCTTGAGGTGTTCCTAGGCAGTAATGTAAACACTTAATTTTCTCTAAAAATATCTACATTATGCTGTAATTCTTCTGGTGGCTACAGTGTCCCTTTAATAAAAGGGACCAGTTCCAACTCCCACATGAACAGATATGCTGAAGGGCTTGTGGCATGAGCATGCAGGTGGTTGGGCTGTGCCTCATACTAACACTGTGTACTGATGCAAGGAGGCCATCAATCCCTACACATCGGCATACTACAAGTTCTGGAGTTTAAGAGACACAGCTGGTAATGTGAAGATATCAAATGGGTAACACTTACCCTATAAAAATACAACTACCATGATACCCACCATTTTATTTTATGTTCTAATAGATTGACAATAATAATTCGGAGTTGTTGTTCAAATTCAAGTGAAAAACTATAATTTAATTATTCCTGTGTTTGCGATTCCTTGTTTACAATCAGCAGTTAAAGTGTCAGGTCTAAGCTATGTTCCTCCCCTTCCCAGTCTCCTCATTGAGTCTATGCCAATAGCGGAAGCAGCATAATATGATTTTCCTTGTTAGCTGTGCTAGTGCTCCTGTTCCAATGCTGAGGCTCAATAAGGAGGCTGCTGAGGAGCGAGCAGCAGAGAAGTCTAGCATTCCACAATATCACTCTGTCCCTAAGATGCTACTGGTAATCTAGTAGCTCTTTAGCATATTAGCATATTATCATATCGTTAATATACTAAATAACAGTAATGAGTGCTCACAGCCCGACCAGGCCCCCCCATGGACAGGTGGAACTCCTGGACCCAGTGGCCTATTGCATTTTTAAATGAAATGCTAAAGCACCATAACCACTAAAGCCTGCTGTAGGGGCCATGGTGTCAGGAGTGCCCTGGAGTCCCAGCCTGGGGAAGTAATCAAACCCTGTGTGAACAGTTTGACTACTTTCCTGAGGTTTCCTGGGCCGTAGGTGGATGCCCCTGTCCCTGTTACCAACATACACGATTTGAATAAGTACAGTGCACTATAGGGCTATAGACCAGAACAGGTCAATGAATTGCTGGGGATTATGTTATTTTGGCATTCTGTCTGACTGAGAATTTGTTGTTGTCCAGCCGTAGTAAAGCTGTAATGCATCCATTTGAAGGATTGTGTTTGTGCACAGTATTTTCAGGCATAGAGATTTGGCTACAAGAATGGATGTCAAGTTAGTGAGCAGCATTAATGCCTCCGCAGCTGGAATCCTGACAGATAAGTGTGAATGTTGCTGGGTATAGAGATTTCTGGATTTGCTAGCCAAGTGGGAAAGTGTTTTCTATTTACATGCAGGAGGGCTGTCAGGAACTGAAAAATTACAGATCACAACCAAATTTATTAGAAGGCTAAGCCAATGGCCTATGAAACCACTGCTATCACTATAATTCCCATGAAGTTCTGCAGCCTAGAGGCAGGTAAAGGATCATGGGAAAATTTAGCTCACAGATATCTACAAACACCGGAAGAAACTGTACATGTTTGTGGTTTATATGTTTCTGTAAAGCTAAGTTTTTTCTTTTTTTCGCTAGACACTTCATAAATATCATTGACTGCCAGTCCGTGGGCTAACTGTCTGTGGGACTAATATGTCTCGAGTGTTTGCAAACATTGCTTTTTTCCTTCTCGTCAGATCCCACATATGTTTCTGGACTACAATTCACAAGATGCTCAGCCAACCAATGGGATTTACATTTTTTAAAATATATTTTATATTATCATATCACATAGTCTCAAGCAATCTGGCACTGCGGGTGTTAGTGATCTTCACTTCTATAACAATTGTCTGAGAATCATTTGATTTGAATTTCAAGAATCTGTAAATGTCATTTGTTTTAAGCTTCTAACACTGTGTAACCAACATGCCGTGGGGGCATTAGTGAATGACAGCTCCATAACCCTTAGCCAGCCTGAAGGTCAATTGTTGCCAAATATCTGAAAACAGACTTTTTTCCTTAGTCTGTGTTTGCTAACTGGCTATGGCCATTGACTGATATGTTGGGCTCTGTCATAGCTGCTAGCCACAGGTACGTCGCTTCGTCTCAAGGAGCAGGGCAGTGCAGGTAATGTCAACATAATGAACACTGGATTCTTAGTTCTGAAAGCAAATTTCTGATTTGTCAGTCTCTGGTCTCCTCAGCTGGTGTGTGGTTAGACAGTCATGGCCCCTCTACTGTGGTTGCGTCAGTCCTTGATCAGCGCTCAAGCTGTACCTCGTTTGGGGTAATTTTGTATTCTTTTAGATTATCTCTTTCCAAGCTCATTTTGATTAATAAGAAGATTTGAAGACTGGTAAAGTTCAATGATTGCTCTCTGAATTGCCCAAAAGGCTTCATAATTCATATATTATTCCCACATTGTTAAAAAGCGTGAGCTGAATGAAGTACCCTAATAGTGTGTTTTCCAAGTATTTAGAGAAAAGTCTAAACTGATTATGTAATTTGATTTATGCCCACCACCCTAATTTTCTTGTTTCTGTGGTTCTGTCACATACACATACTTCTGTGTCACACTTGGCTATGATTAATCAAACTAACCACATTCCCACAAAGAAAAAAGAACAAGCAGAAATAAATTCTAAAAAAATCCTCCAAAAAACCTCATGGAGAATAAACCACCCATTTTCTGGAGAATTCTGACTACTGACTGGTAACAGTAACACTGCCAGTCCGTGGGCTAACTGTCTGTGGGACTAATATGTCTCGAGTGTTTGCAAACATTGCTTTTTTCCTTCTCGTCAGATCCCACATATGTTTCTGGACTACAATTCACAAGATGCTCAGCCAGCCAATGGGATTTACATTTTTTAAAATATATTTATATTATCATATCACATAGTCTCAAGCAATCTGGCACTGCGGGTGTTGGTGATCTTCACTTCTATAAAAGTTGTCTGAGAATCATTTGATTTGAATTTCAAGAATCTCTAAATGTCATTTGTTTTAAGCTTCTAACACTGTGTAACCGACATGTCGTGGGGGCATTAGTGAATGACAGCTCCATAACCCTTAGCCAGCCTGAAGGTCAATTGTTGCCAAATATCTGAAAACAGACTTTTTTCCTTAGTCTGTGTTTGCTAACTGGCTATGGCCATTGACTGATATGTTGGGCTCTGTCATAGCTGCTAGCCACAGGTACGTCGCTTCGTCTCAAGGAGCAGGGCAGTGCAGGTAATGTCAACATAATGAACACTGGATTCTTAGTTCTGAAAGCAAATTTCTGATTTGTCAGTCTCTGGTCTCCTCAGCTGGTGTGTGGTTAGACAGTCATGGCCCCTCTACTGTGGTTGCATCAGTCCTTGATCAGCACTCAAGCTGTACCTCGTTTGGGGTAATTTTGTATTCTTTTGGATTATCTCTTTCCAAGCTCATTTTGATTAATAAGAAGATTTGAAGACTGGTAAAGTTCAACGATTGTTCTCTGAATTGCCCAAAAGGCTTCATAATTCATATATTATTCCCACATTGTTAAAAAGCGTGAGCTGAACGAAGTACCCTAATAGTGTGTTTTCCAAGTATTTAGAGAACAGTCTAAACTGATTATGTAATTTGATTTATGCCCACCACCCTAATTTTCTTGTTTCTGTGGTGCTGTCACATACACATACTTCTGTATCATACTTGGCTATGCCAGCAAGGGATTAATCAAACTAACCACATTCCCACAAAGAAAAAAGAACAAGCAGAAAGAAATTCTAAAGAATCCTCCAAACAACCCCATGGAGAATAAACCACCCATTTTCTGGAGAATTCTGACTACTGACTGGTAACAGTAACAATGCTAGTTGACACATTCGATTAAAGAGTAACCTCCGTGACTACTTCTAATGACCACTTCGGCTTTTTGAAGTGGTCATGGAGGAAGGAATCTGTATGTGCAGTGTTTCTTCAGAGAAACATACACGTTTGTGCTGGGCAGTAGTTACAAAACAGTTGTTCCAGCCCGCCTAATTTCAAGGTAACTTTTATTATTATTTTTACTATTGAAAAAGGGCTGTAATGGCTATTAGTGCCCAATAGGGCATATGAAATTAAAATGATTTACAAAACAGTCCCTCCAAAAAAAGGAAAAAAATAAAAAATAAGAAAGGTTATTCATTTTTGTAACAAAGACAGCTCATTTTAGCAGAAGTGATATATATATAGATATTCAGTATATCAAAATGTAACTATAGCATTGGTGAGAGATTGATTGTTGGACATGGGTCATTGGAATTTTGACATGATGAGAAATTTAGAGTGTTCAGTTTACAGTAAATGAGTGTTAGTAACAATGAAACACTAGGCTTATCGTCTATCAATTTATTTTTTTGATAGTGAATCAGGGGCTGAGCATAATTTACGGAGACAGCTGCATAGCAGTCAAATTCACTGTCTGGCTCTCTTTTTTTTTATAGGAAATGGAATTGAGAACGTGATCAAATGTTTAGTGCGAGCTGCACCAGAAAGGAATATGGGAAATTCCTCATAAAGCCCAAATTACATCATTGTTTTTTTTTACATTAGAAACTGGAACTTTACTTGGCAGGTATACAAGTTTTAACCATATGATGATACATTCCATTACTGGTGTATGGTTTACAAATATTGGGATGTTTTATTTTAACACAACCTTCAGAGCGTGGATTTAGCTTCTGTATCTCAATGATTTTAGAGGAAAACAGGGATTGCCATTCTGTAGCAACACATTTTAACCCCCTTCATTTCCAGCAAATGAGGATAATAGCTTTTAATTTCATGTACATTGCAGTATGAAATTTAGTCCATTTATACTCTAGATATCAATAACAGCCTGTAGAGGAACACATTTCTTTGCCAGAAGTCACTAGTCACTCATTTAATGACTGCAAGATTGCTGAAGATTTCTGAAAATGGCAGCTCACCCTTTCCTTCCAAACAGTAAAGGAAGTTTTAATGGATGATACCATTCCAATTTCCTTCATTCCGAATGAGCTCTAATGTTCACATTATGTTTGCTTTTTAGTGAATGATGTATGTTACTGCATGTGGGCATTATGCTCAAATGAAAAATGCATGTGTATGTGTATATATGCCGATGCATGTATATTTGCATATGTATATATTTATTACTGTGTTTCTGATGGCTATGTCAATGTTGATTGTTCTTTTGTGATCTTTTTTATATTTATAATTATATTTATATTTTTATTTTATATATATGTATATATATGTATATATTTTAATTATTATTATTTTTTAATTATTATTTTATTACATTATTCTATTATTTTCTATTATTATTTTGAATTATTTTGTTTTGTTTTATTTTGTTACTTCCTTTTATTAATTTTCATTTTCTATTTATTTTTATTTATTTATTTATTTATTTTATTTGATTTTGTCTTGATTTGCTCCTTTATGTTATTTTATTTTTCTTATTTTTTCTTTCTCTCAGATTGATTTTTATGATCTATTTCTTATGTATGCGCTTGTCTGCTAGCGCAGTTGGAGTCTTTTGTGACTCTGGAACACTTGGTGTGCTCTTCTGTCTCGGATGCCGCCTGCGCATGCTCCTTGTTGTGCCGTTGCGCATGCGCCTTTCTGCATCCTTGCATTGCCCGCACATGTGCCTTACTGCCGGTTGTGCTTGCCCCTAATCGGACATTGTGGGCTCTTTGTGCTGTTGGAGGGCTTGATTGACGTGGTCATGCATGGTAAGTGCACGTGTGGGCTGTTATTATGGAGGATTTATAAGGTCATTTATTAACTATGGGTTTACTTATTCACATTTTCTTATTGTTATTTACCTTTTATCATTAATTACTTGATATATAAGAGTTTCGTTATAGATTTGTCCATAGTATGTAACCTCCTATCATAATGGAGAGGAATGCACATTTTTGTGACCCCCTCTGTTTGTTTTAATATGTGGATTCCATCTATTCCTTGTTTCTATTTATTTTATATGCCATGTACTGTTTCCAGTTTCCATGTTTTTTAAGGAGTTTATGAACTGAACTAATTAGTCCATTAACTAAATTGGCTTATCATGTGTTTTTTGTTGTTCTTTTCATATTTTTTATTTGGTAATTTCCATTCAAAAGATATTTTTATCCTAATATAAAAGTAAAACATTATAATTACAATGCTAAAGTCTATTATTCTTGTGACATTGCTAGGGTTTGATTTTCCAGTTTAATTCAGCAGCCACCCCATGTCAGTCGTGCCACATGATCAGTTTTCTGCTTGGTGGGCTTCACAAATCCTAATAACTCCAACTCTGAAACGGCTCTTATAAAACGGGCATGAGTAATCTCATCAACTTGCTTTGAGGGCTCCAAGTCACTCGCTTCAGTTGCTCCAATTACTGTTGCAAATGCCGTGTTAGTTAGGCATGTGTCCCAGGCTAGCAGTTATATGGTGTCAATAGCGTCCGTCCGGAACTGCGAGCCCTTCTGGTACTCTAGTCGAAGCTTCATCCTACGCCCACTATCGGCAGACGTGGAGTGGGATACAGCAGGGCAGTCGGGTTCAGATGCCCAGGTGGAGACAGGATTTGTGGCATTGTGGAGCTTGAAGACCGTCCCCGCTGCTCTTGTGAGTGATCATATGCTGGGGAGCGATCTGGCTGAGGTCTGTTCTTAGTGTTCCGCCGGAGTCCCGCCCGCTGTGTTCTGGTGCTGCTCAGGGAGGTTTGGTGACTCGAGTTGCTCTGTGGCTTTAGGTATGTCGGCTGCGTCTGTCGAGGCTTCATCGCAGCTGCCTTGTGTGCTTGTCGGTGCTTGCTTGTATGGGTGCCCACTTGGAATGCCTGCAGTGGGGCACTATAATGGCTTCGGCGGGTCTTCGGCCGGATCCACATGGTCACCGCCCGTGCCACTGTGAGGTTTGGCATACCCCTGCTGCACTGCAGCTCGTAGAAGGCTGTGCAGAGCCTGTCTAGGACCTCTAGGGAGGAAGGCTGAGGATGGTTACACATGGCTCCCCTCTGTGGACTGCGACGAGCGGCCATCTTGGACGCGCTCCGCCTGCCTCGTGTTTCTGCCGATTTCGGGTTCCTTAGCCAGAGGACTGATCAGTTTGCCAGGTCTGTCTGTCCAGAGGGGACTGGGATATCCCCCACCAGTCCAAAGGGGGGGGGGTTTGGAGACCTGTTTAGATGCTTGTGGGGTCCGGTGTCTGAGAGAGCGGCCGCCTCTCCCAGGCTCCGGTTTCTGCAGGCCGCGCTTGGTATCCCGCTTTCCTAGCTCCCACGGGCTTCAAAAAGGTCTTGATTTGTTCATGGGTGCACCCCCGACGTGGGTGATGCACCCTGGTGGGTCCTTGGGCAGTATAGCCCTTGATAGTGCCTTTTTTCCCGCTTGTCAAGCAGGAGCTCGTGTCCCCTGCTTCTGCTTAGTTCGACGGTCAGGCTCCGCCCCCCTATCATGTGTTTTTTATATCACTGTGTGTGTTAATGAATTTTGTAATCTCACATTTAATGATTATGTGTGCATATAAATGTTTACTTGTTGTAGTGACCTTAGCTTGATAAAGACCTGGGTACAGGTCGAAACGTTGCGGATCCATTAAAGCTGCTTTAAACGTATCACAGTGAGTGCCTGAGATTTTTTTTCTTTTCTTTTCTCTTCTCAAATGAAAAATGCAGACTTTTTTTTACATTATAGTAATGCACTGAGGGCCTCGACAAATACACATGAGCAGGCTCTTTGACCATTTTTATACATCTAGTTTTGTGACACCTACAGTTAGTATGAAAAAAAAACATGATTTTATACTACCCTGTGTGAAATGTTGTATAATAAAAGGCACCATAAACTGTCTAAAGCTTTTAATTCCCAAAAATGTCTATAAAGGATAATTGGACAGCAGAGTGGAATATGTTGAAGCTACATAAATAATTGTAAATGTCATGGATAAATTAAAAAAAATGTAATTTTATTGAATAAAAATTTTGTCTGAAAAGCAATATTTACACAAATTTGCTGTTTTAATCAGTGTATTATGCTAGGTATGCATCCCTTGTTTCAAATACATTTTATGCTAATATTTACAAAAAGTGCTTGCTAGTGTCACATCATTTTGAAATTCATCCTGTGAGTGCAATTTTCATCGGTTTGCTTATATATGATGCCAAAATACCAGAGTATTGCAGTATGCAATAATACTTTTTTTTTGTTGGGCTAACATAATATTTCAAAGACAAACTTTTGAGAGTTTTCCTCTCTCAGACCTGAGGAAGAGAGGAAAACTCTCGAAAGCTTGTCTTTGAAATATTAATAAAAAAGGTATTATTGCGTACTTGCAATATTCTGGTATTTTGGCATTATATATATATATATATATATATATATATATATACACACACACACCCACGCACACACACACATACACACACACACACACACTATCATTATACATCACCTACATATCTCAAGTTGGACTTTAATGGCCCTTTTTGGGCATATAAACTCAATAAATAATGTTATCACAACTATCCCAGCTTGACATGCAAATGAGCACATACTTTACACCATTTCAGACTTTATTTTGCATTTCTGTTCTAAACAGAGGTTTCAGTGATCAGAAACCAGTCATAGACTGTAGTTTCAACCTTGTTTGTCTAATCAGACTGGTGCCGGTGTTCTATCAGAAATCTATATCTATCAGATTTCTAAACCCACATCACTTCTGGTGCACCTATGTCACCGGAAGTGAAGCGAGAACAGCTGCATGCATGCAGGCCTCAGTGTATAGAATTCTGGTGGAGGCGCCGCGCGCATGCACGCCGCCTCCGGAGACGCTCGTTTAGCTTGGCCACATCCCCCTACATCCTCTGCCTGTCATCCCATTAACCCCCCCATCCTCTGTGCATCACACCCATTAACCCCCATCCCAGTGTGTCACCCCCCATAGTCCCATTAACCCCCATCCCATGTGTATCACCCCTATTAACCACCTATCGCTGTGTGTCACCCCCATTAACCCTGCATTTCCCGTATTTAGCACCATATTAGCCTACACTGTGTATGTTACTACACAGTGAAAGCTGTGGTATAGAAATCTGATTGATGTACCGCGCACATGCGCAGTACATCTGTCATATTTGTATATCAGATTGCTATATCTGATGGATGTGCAGCACGCATGTGCAGTGCACCCATCAGGTTTCTATATCTGAAGGATGTGCCATGCGCATGCGCAGTACACCCATCAGATTTCTATATAGATATAGATTTCTGATAGAACACCGGTTCTAGTCTGGAATTCTCTCTGAGATCATATAGCTAGGTACCAAAAAGATTATGGTGTGGCCAAACACAATACAACTCCCCAGAGTACAAATACAAAAAACTACTGTTATGCATCACCTGTATATCTCAAGTTAGACTTTAAGGGGTCCTTCTTGGGTACACAAATTTGAGAAATCGTGTCAATTGTGAAGGGTATGCAGTATGCAGAAATGCAGTATGAAGTCTGAAACATGCCTGTATGTGCTCAATTGCATGTCAAGTTGGGAATTCTGGGATAGTTGTTTAGTTTAGCTGCAACAAAGTCTGGCAGTTATACCACAATTACAAAAAACCTCTTGATATATTTTATTGCCAAGCCAAGTATTATGCTACTGTTTTTTTTAATTTATGAGTGTAATGACGACCACTTTGTTCCGTCCACGCAACACTATAAGTAGGCGTTGGTTAGTATTTCAATTGTTGTTTCGCAGTGCCCTGTGACCAGGTGTACTGTTTAGAACAACATGACCATTTCAGTACTGTGAATAATTGTGTATTCTTTTATCAATTTTATCCCATCAGTTTTTGGAAAAATATATTTGAGACAAAAGGGTGCCACTTCATTTACAATAACAGTTTATTTATCTACTATTTTTTGTCAGTTTGTATTTAGTAGTTTTGATAGAAAGAGTACAAATAAAATAAAGAATGCATAAATAAAAAGAAAAAAAGAAACTCATAAGATATTGAGAGATTTAATAAGTAATGAGTTTTAGGGTGATGGGTGATGACACCCTTGTGTATTTATTTGCTTTCTTGAAAATCGATTATATACCCAAGGAACAAAGAGAGGGTAAGCTATTATTAAAATAAAAGTTATTAATTTAGTATGAGATCATTTTAGATGCTAGTGTATAGCAAACAAAAAACACAGCCTTATCCAAGTAAACAAGTGAAGGCAGGTCCGTGGGACAGCACCAATCCCAGATTTTTTTTTTATAAGTAAATTTTTATTACATTTCTATGATTACATAAGACAAATACATATATATATATATATTAAAAAAACAACAAAAAATCTATATAAAAGAAGTAGAGCAGATTGCAGAATGAAGAATTATAATTTGACCTCAGACAATGTGAATTAAACAATTCTTGGCTTTTAATAATACTAATGAGATCTCGGACCCAACCTTGTGGAACGATCTCAAGTGCACAATTAGGGGTTACTTAATTAAGAACGATATCCTTATTAAGAAGAAGTTGGGGAGATCCATTTCAGACCTATATATCACTCTAGCTAAACAAGAAAGAACTAACAAAATATCCCCCCCAAAAAACATAATCAAACAAATTATTAGCACTGAAAAATAAATTAGAGAGCAACTAGATGAATGATATGAAAAAGCCATTCTCAAATTAAACTCAGAAATGGTATCACCGCAATAACAGAGCAAATACAATTATCACCAATAAATTAAAGCAAAAAAAAAGAAAGAACTCAAATTCACATACTAATAGTTAACAATAAGGCTGTATTAGATCCAGCCCAAATTGCAGAAGTTTTTAGGAACTTCTATAATTCTTTATAGAATATCAAACATATTGAGAGACCCAAATTAAAAATTTAAAAGTTTTTACAAAATTTAAATCTCCCAAGAATAACAGGGGAAAAACTTGAAAGGTTAAATCAGCCCTTTTCATTGGGAGAAGTTAAAAAAGCAATCAGGGCTTTAAAATTGGGGAAATAGTTGGGTCTGGATGGAATTACAGCAATGTTTTATAAAATAGCGGACCCTGCAAACTCACCGTTATTGAGTGTTCAGTGAGTTTGGTGAAAAAAGGCATATTCCCAAAGAGATGCACCAAGCCTCAGTTTGTCTAATACCCATGGACGGCAAAGAACCAGGGTAAATTTCAAAATATAGGCCTACATCTATCATAAAAATAGGCGTAAAAATCTTCTCTAAAATTCTTGAAGATAGGTTGGGAGAAGTTATCCCAGATTTAGTGGACCAATCTGGATTCATCCCGGGTAGATAAGGTGAATATAATATGCAAAAGTTAATTAATCTAGTGTGGGAGGTGCAACAGAGGCCTGGGTCGATGGCCTTCTTGGCATTAAATGCAGAGAAGGCTTTCAACAGAGTCAAATGAGATTTTTTATTTAAAACGATGGAATCTTTCAAAGATTGTTCAATGGCTTTGTATAGCAATCCAAGTGCCAACATTAGAGGTCCCTTCTTACACTCATTGTTTTTCGATGTTCATAATGGAACTAGACAGGGGTGCCCCTGACACCCCCTGCTTTATGCTCTTTCCATTCCTTTGGCATCAATGACAAGACAAGTGGAGGAAATAGGGGGCATTGTAGTGAATAGAAAAGATTTTAAAATAACATTGTATGCAGATGACATACTTCGTACATTAACAACACCTGATACATCCATCCCCGCAGTCATATCGATTATTAAGGAATATGGATATTACTCTAATTACAAGCTAAACCTACATAAAACTCAAAGTGTATGTAAAGGGCTATCAGGCCATCAAAAGCAAGGGTTACAAAGCAAATTCCAGTTTAGCTGGAAAAACGATCAGATAGATTATTTGGGTATAAAAATTATTCTGGAGCTTGAAAGATATATACCAGCAAATTATAAATTACTAATTCAGAATCTTAATTTGCAAATAGACAAAAAAAAGTAGAGGCTTCATTTTTGTGTAGAGTAAACATCGTGAAAGCATATTGGGTTCCAAATGTCTTGTTTTTGTTTAGGATGATCCTTCTCTCATACATCATGGAAAACAAGAAAAAACGGATAGCATATAATGTTATTAAAAAAGATAGCACTCAATTTGGGTTGGGCTTTCTGGATTTTTGTGTTCTACATGATGTAAGTATGTTTTCACACCTGATTGCATGGTGCTTGGAGAAAAATATGTTAACTGGCTGGTTTCATTGTGAGAGATATCGGATGGGAAAACTAATACCCCCCTCCCCCCCACTTGTACTGGATTAAGCCTTCTGCGGCTACACAATTGAAGTCTTCAAACCCTATTATTATCAATGCAATTAAAATGTGGGCAAGGGTGAGAGCAAAGATGGGTATTAATGAATATATTATTAAGGATACACTGATAATTGTCCTTAACCAGTGCGTTCTTAACCAGATCTTAACCAGATCTAGATTTATCAAGTAGTAAAGAGTTAATAGAGTGGCGGATTTATGTTTCGGAAAGAGAGATAGTATCTTTTGAAGCTCTAAAAAGAAAAACTGATTTAGCTAATCGAGATATTTTTATTTATCTCAGATTGAAAAACTTCTTAAAAAACATTTAGTTTCCACCACCAATGAAGCTGGATGAGTTTATAGCAAAAGCTCCTATCTCCAAAATAATGTAAAAAATAAAAAAATGTAATTAAAAAAACCAACAATCTTTAAAGTTGCCATCTATAAGTAAATGGGAGAGAGATTTGGGGGTTTGCAATCCACTGAAAAAATGGATAGAAACCTGGGTAATGGTTAGGGAAAGCGTACTATCCATAAACTTGCAGGAGGTATTCTTTAAGTTAATAAACCGTTAGTATATGGTCCCTTGGCGTATAGGAAAATGTAGCACACTAAACAAAGGGAGATGTTGGAAATGTTCACATACACAAGGTACATTAATGCATTTTTGGTGGAATTGTGAAAACATTCAACAATTAAAATCATTGACAGAAAGTGTATTATCTAAATTATTGAGGGGAAACATTAAGTTAGAACCACAAACATGGCTTTTTCACTTAGATCTCCCCACAATAAGTAAACCAAATAAATATGTTGTTTTCAAATATTTTGCTGCCAATCAAAATATGTATGGCAAGAGACTGGCGAAAATCTGACCCACCTGCATGGATTAAAATTATTAGTCAGATCTCACTTTAAGGTAGAATGGAAAAACAATTTTGTGAACGTTAAATTATTTCTATATAATGAAATATGGACTCCATGGTGGGAGTAAATTGAAGAGATCCCCAATGGGAGAGTGCCTTGAATAAATATAACAAATTTGGCTTAGCTGACGATTCCTTAGAATTTAATATCATAAAAAGGAGGAAAGATCAAAATTCTCCATATAAGAAAGTTCCAGACAGATAGATGGTTAAGTAGTAAGGTATGGATGTATGGTAGTGTGGGATATGAATAATGATTGAAAGGGGTCACAAATTGCTCTCTCTTTACTTCTGGTTTCCTCTGAAGATAATTCATTTTCATATATATTAATTCAAATTAGAATTGAAGTAAGGGGGCAAGTTAGAAAGGGAACTAAAGAGGGATAGAAAAGAATTTTGTTGTATGTACAAATATAAGGATCACAATACAGGTATGTATATATATGTATATAATGTATATGTGTGTGCGTTTGTGGTTTGTAATCATAAAACTTAATTAAAACTTAACCAATCACAGTTTTTGTAGCAATAACATAATCAACTCTGTTAGTGTAGTGATTACTAATGATAAGGGTAAGTTAGGGGGTAGAGTCAGATTGTGAGGATACAGTCTAATGCCCCACCATCATCACCAGCTACCCCTCTAAAAAAGTAAGATACTTGTAAATGTAATAATGCAGGCAGATCTTCTAAAACTATTTATAACTAGTAAAGGTTAACTTTTTAAATGAATTTTATGACATTTAATAACCAGGATTTGATGGAGTTTACCACTAAAATCCTACAGTGCCTTCTGAGATCTTTCCCTTGCAGTGGCAGTATATGCAGGGCTCTTAGAAACTTCTCCGTAAATTGATTATCTATAAATGAACTAATTCAACTGATCTTTCTATCTATGGGTGGAAACGAAGCAAAACCTCTAATGCAATGTTTTCCAAACCAGTCTTTAAGACCCATCAACAGTCCAGATTTTGTCAGTATTTTCATTGCAATAAAACAGGGAAATGCATAAATCCTCGTTTGTTGGTGGGCCATGAGGACAAGTTTGGGAACCACTGCTCTAGAACATTCCTTTGGAATTAAAATTGAAAGTTGTGTGTCTTTGTTGAGAAGGAAGGGTTTAAAGAATACACATGTAGTTATTTGCTAAACTGGCAGGCTTGGAGAACTGCCGAGGGAATTGCAGATTTAGGCCAAAGTAGCCAGACTGAAAAAAATATCCATCCTAAATTGCAGTTCTGTTAAAAATACTCCATATTTCTTAGTTTAGAGAATAAACCCTCTAATCTACATATGTCTAAACTTTAAATTGTACACATTCTGATCAGGAAAAGCTGCTTTATTCTGAAATGTATTATTGAAAGAAGGGATTCTAATTACATTAAAGGGGCGTTTATATTGTTTGTAAGGGTAAATATACAGAAGTCTGCTTTCTGTATGGTCATTTGTCTGCAAGTACAGAAATACAGTTTTTATTACCTAGCGTGTGTGTTTGTGTTTCCAACAGTGCAGGATGGGGAGACATGCACATTTGTGGAAAAAAAAAGTTAAAGGATATACACATAGCCAGATTCACACAACTAGATACACACACACACAGCCAGATACACACACAAACAACCAACCAGATAAACAAAAACACAGTCAGACACAGACACAGACAGATTCATACTCATAACTAGATACAAAAAAATCCAGATACACACACACACAGCCAGACAAACACACATCCAGATACACACACACACACACACACACAGAGCCAGGTACATACACTGACACACACAGCCTGATACACACACACTGCCAAATACACAGACTTACATCAATTTACATATTTTAGCCACCCTCCCATCTCCTAATCTTTTTTCAGCAGGCAAAATGACAGTGGCCTGGTCCGGAGCAATCTTAAAGGGCCAGGGGCCTCTGATTACATCAGGTGCACACAGCCCACTGGGTTTGGTTGCAGGCAGGTGGCCCATGGGGCAGCTGCTTTGGGCTCTCAGGAGTAACTGGGCCCGGGGCTACTGCCCCGTTTGCCCCACGTTAAAGACAGCCCTGTCTGTCTTTATGCATTGTATCCGTGCTGAACCGCTTTAAAAAATAAAATAATTTTCTTTTAACAAAAAGAGGTTACATTAGCTGATATGAGTAATGTTTTTAGAAACAATCTATATTGGTTGTGTGCATAACGTCGGGAAACCAACAATATCTCATAGCATTCTTATACACTTGTCTTACGTCTGGGATTTTATATTGAACACATTTTCATGGTAAACGTGCAACGGATATGGAACAAACATGGAACTAATTATTTGATTGCACGCAAATTACCCATTCCAGTAAATCTTTTGTACCAATTGGCTAATGACATGCCTACTTCACAGAGTTAGTGGAATGTTGAAGAAAAATATAGACATAGCTATAAAAGTGTCCTAACATACAATGCTCATCGGCAGTAGAGCCAGAATGACATAACAGCGTTTAGGATATAATATGCAAAATACTGCTGTGCATAAGCACTACCACTGTTGTATCGGTATAGTGTGGTCATACAATGGGCCTATGATCTGCACGTGTGTGGATGACCTGGAATCAGGTACTTATTAAAATGAAAAATGTGCTTCTTTTTGCCTAACATACTCACTAGGTCAATGGATGCCAGCCGGTAGACTCATTGTCCTTGCTGCAGATTGTTAGGTTTAGTTATTGCTTGGCATGATGTTGCACACGATTATGGCATCCTCTGCAGCAGCTATATTTGTACATTTTACTTCATCTATTTCAAAAGCAAAGAGATAGAAACATGAAATATAATGATGATAATGAGCAGTGGAGATTTATCGAGTACAAGATTAAAGTATGAGATAGAAGCTCATTTGGTCTGTAGAATATCCTTAATTCTTTTAACATAGAACAAGAATATTCCACAAACATATCTTTAAGGGATTGTATCCTTCCTAGTTTGACACATGTGCAATTCTACCATCACGGTCATGCTACAAATATGGCATCTCTTTCAAAGGTGCTTGTTAGATAGAAGTCTGGGGACTGCACAGGCTGAGGTCATTAGAGTGAACTAAATTCAATGTCATGTTCATGAAACTAGCTTCAGATGATGCATGTTTTCTGACATGGCCTATTAACCTGCTGGAAATATTTACTCTGTGATGGATTTATGCCATTAAAAGGGAGAACATAAACTTAATTTAATAAGCTTACCAAATGATTCAATACTGTTAGAAAACGTTCCAAATGATTTATCTGCATAAGTCACCTTTAAAGTCTATGTGAATTTGTGTAGAAAAATTGTTTAAATAGTTTTTCCAACAACACTGAATCATTTGAAAGCTTATTTAGCTAAGGCCATAATCCCCCCCAAAGTCCTTGGACACTAATCAAATTCTCCAGACCTGATGGATCTGTATATATAATGTATGTTATACATGTCTATGTATTTAAGGAGACTCTCTACACATCATAACCACTTCAACTCACTGGAGTAGTTATACGACCTGAAGTCTCCAGATGCCAACCCCTGTATCATTTTGAAACCATTTCCAGTTGAATTGATTATTTTGCCTGAAGTGTCTATTTAAATATTTTTAGGTGTAGGGAGGCAGCAAAAAAAAAAAACAACTACTGTTGTGGAGTATTAGATTATATCAATGTTATTGGACACTTTTTATATGCTAAACTTACCTGGTCTTTCTATTCACCTTAAAAGCAATTGCTTTTTGGTTTCGATTTCTTTTCTTTTCTTTTCTTTTTTTACGTTTCTTACGTTCCCTAAGGCATTAAAGGTTTATTAGTTTATGAAGGATACAGGGCATCAGACATACTTAAAACTCTGGCTCTGTAAGCAGACATCCACCGACCCTGGTTAAGCAGACCTGCCCGTCCCCTAACACAAAGCATATGCAGAGACCCGAAATTCTACTTACAGGCTCCCTAATGGGAGACATCCCGTTTGTTATGTGAGAGCCTGCACCACTCCTATCAATGGCCAACGGCCATAATAAACACCCTCCCTTACCCAATAATACAAGTGCCTAAGCTGAGCCTACAGCCCCAACATTCCTAAGCAGAGCACATAACGCTGTCTACCAGCCCCTCTGAGAAGTCGCATGTCTTAACGGTTATTAGCATGAGGGTTTTACCTATCAAAAACCGGGTGGCAAAGTTTCTGTGCAATTATACCTGTTATATGATGACTATCTCAAATGTATTTCATACATGTTATTTCTTTTTTTGCACATAATGTACTACATGTTTAACTCTCGTATACCCACAAAAATAAAGAATAATAAAAAAAAAGATTATTTCAATGTAATAAGGCCAACTATAACTTATGTTTTACTAGGAATGCTTATGGAAATGTATATTATAGGGTTATCTTGATTAGTGTATTTTTATAAGGTTGCTTATTAAAGAGTAAAAACCAGATGAAAATGTAAGAGGTTAAAAGAAGAGCCCCTCCCCCTCTTTTGCCTTATCCCTCATTCTACTTCCCCTGTCAGTGTCAGTGTCCCCCTGTCCTGTCAGTGTCATTAATACGCTGTTTAATTTCCTAACTTCTATGTACCTCATAGGACTTTGGGCTCCCACCCGCTGCTAATGGGTGGGGGTCAGGGGAGGAGAAACAATAGGTTTAGTCCCCCGCCCACCGCTAATGGGTGGAGGCAGGGAGGGACAATAGATCCCCCCCTTTTGCTTCTTAGGGTCACCACCCGCCACTAATGGGTGAGGGCAGGGGAGGACAATAGGTCCCCCATTTAGTTTAGTAGCCCCCATCTGCAGGGCACAGGTGGGGGTTTGGGAGAATACTACCTATTTTATTAGGTGCCCCATCATGGAGCACTTTATTAGATTCTGTGGGGATCTTTTTTTTTTTACAATAGTGAGCAGTCACAGGCTACTCGCCGTTTAGTAGACATTCCCCAAACTCACGGCATAGCAAGTAGGGGCAGGGGGGATGTTTTAATCTCACTTATACTAATATTGGGGTCATATTGACCCCCATAGAGTGAGGGGGAACACGGGGGGTTAGGAAGTGGATTTTTTTTACAAGGAGGGAGCTGCAAGCCAGTAGCTCCCTCCTTGTAAAAAAAGCTATTGAATTCATGAATACTGAATTGAACTTTGTCTTTGTTTGTTCTTTGAAATTTCCATTTCTGATTTCGGACAACAGCGAATGTAAAAGTATTTAACTGAGAATGCGTGGGAATTTCACAGTGCTATCTAGTGTGGGCAGATGACTTGTCCCACGGGGCCTTCATCTGCCCACATTAAAAGGCGGTGCCTACGACCTAGATTCGGGCAAGAAATATATAGGAAAAAGGAGTGAAATGGGGGACATAGGGGCATTTAGGGGTGTCTACGGGGGCAATCATATGTAGTGGAGTCAGGAGGGAGATTAAAAAAATGGATACCGCCATGACAGTGTGGCTTTAAGGATTTATTATTTTACCTTGAAAAATCACTAGTTTTTTACAGAGTTGCCTTTGTGAGGTTTAAAATTTTACTTTGCAAATAAACAGCGTATGTATTGAGTTTGAGTATCAGCAGATACATTGCAGGTGATAAAGATGGACTCCCACATAGTTCCTCTAGAGACACTTAAAACCTAGTACAGCCCCTGCAAGAAAACCATTTTGAGTTATTGTATATGTGAAGCATTATATGAGACAATAAACTGCTGTGAAATGCAAGAGCTTTAATTCGGCAGCATACAATAACAAATCCTTGTTCCCATGTGTAAACTATGTGAACACACATCAAAATTAGCCTTAAATTACCTTGACATGTTGACATAACAGGGATTGTTTGCAATTTGGCAGCAAAATTAGATAATTGCTGGAGCCAATTTATTGTGTTTTAGAAGGTACTATTGTCAGAGTTTCTTCACATGAAGCGTGAATGTAGTTTATATAGGCAGACAAGGCCAAGGACAGATTTACAAGATTAAATATTCAAATTATTGCTGCTCCATGTTTGGTATGGTTTTCCTTGTAAAACTAATACAAATCTGTGATTGGTATTTCTGAAATCCTTTAAGCTTTACACATTTTTGTTGTAGTAATACCTGGGAAAATTGGAAACCTTGTGGGTGAGATGATTAGATATTTATTAATTTGCTGCCTAAATTGGAAAAAAGGAGCATTTTCTCCACCAGCAGTAAACATCAATCTTTCAATAAAGGGTGATCATGGTTCTAGGGGTAAAACCCCTGCAACAGGTAAATACATTGTTATTATTGGTAACTGGGTAAAGCCAAGTGCGGAGTAAGTTGTATCTCGGACTACTTTCATGACAGTAGAGTTATCCCGCAGTATGCTCATATCTAACTTTCATATTGAAGCCTCAAGAGTTTGTGGACATGATCACAATAAGAGACAAACAGGTGTTTGAAATTTAATAGAAAGTAATTATAGCATAATGGATGATGGAACCATGCTCAAAGTCACAGCAAAGGCAGTAATATATACATTGTCTCGTGGAAGAAAGGTTAATTCTAGTGTAGAGTATAGAGATCCTGACAAAACCATTATGGTATTTGTATTTCCACAATAGCTTAAGATCTACCTGTTAGGTGGCATATTCTACCACTTGTGCATTTGTCGCCATGTTAAAATCATGATAATTAGAACAGTAATGTAAATGAAAGTGTTTTTGATGTAACACATTAAATTAAGAGTTTCTATCAGCAGAAGCAGGTCATGTTATGAAACTTTTTCTTCGATTCAAGAAGGATAGGCCTGCGTATATCATAGTTTAAGATTTAAGATATATAGGTAAATTATATATTCCCAAATCGGTGCTTTTTATGCCAAAAGTGAAGGTGCAGCATCCTACCAGTACACTCTTTTTGCTTTTTGTTGTGGGGTCTCATGTTAGGTGAAGGTTGTATCCAACGTGTGGTTTAGGTTCCGTAGATTTTTAATATTTTTTAAAAGATCAGGGCCAACAGTTCTAGGTTCCTACAGATGACATGATGGGACAGCATTCAAGGGGGTTGAATAATTTTCAGACTAGAGAAGTCATTATAAGTTGTATTTTAGTTGAATTTGGGGAAACCACTCGAAGCATTAATTATGTGTCAATTGCTTTTATTTGATTTGTTCATTGCAAACCGCCAAAAGTCTGTACATTTTGACAATAAACCAGATTTTTAAAGGGGGGTGAATATTTTAATTACAACTGTAAACCAAGATAAATTAAAGAGTCAGAAAGAGAGGAACATCTAAACTCTATGAAGATGCAAGTTAACCAAGAATGCTAACCATTGGTCCTTAACCTGTAAAAACGTAAAACACAAATTGCTCAGATGGATTCACCAGAGCTATCTGATTTTTGTGTGCATAGAATCCATGAATATTTTTATATTGTGCAAAATAAAGAATAAGTAATGTGAAAGACGAGTTAGGAGATGAACAAATGGTAACATCAGAAGATAGTGAAAATATGACTACAGTAATGGTTCAGTTGGCGATTAGTTTTAGAAATGACATGAAAGAGGTTGTATATATATTGATGTGAACTGGAACCAAAATGAGCAATTGTTGATTGAATAATGAACAGCATTTTTTTTAATCAGGACTCTTACTGCAACTGGTTTAAAGACACTATGCCCAGCCTGTTGTTGACATTCGAGAAAATTATTTGGACAACTATATTGCATGGTTTATGGTTTAAATACATTTTTTTTTTTTTTTACATTTAGTATAGTGCACATATTTTCCACTCATAAAGTCAATAACATGCTCCCACGGTGCCAGCATTATTTTTTTCAATGTTACAGATTTCACTTGAAGTCACAACATCTCTGATCTCACCACCATTTGAACCCATGATACTTCTAAGTCAAAATTTACTGTAATTCCCTCCTAGCACTCTAACATCTATTGCAAAGTAGAATGTACATATAAAATGCTGGATTCTCCCAAGGCACAAATTAATTCTGCTCATAAACATGTTCCCACTGATAAGTCTTGCTCAATATTTATGATACTTTGTTTCTGAGAAGATGCTTCATATTAAGCACATATAAAGTATTGATTAACATTTAAAAAATATGCTTAATAAAAAAATAAGAATTTTTAATCTCTAAAAATCAATTTTTCTATATAAAAGTGTACATGTGAATCCAGATGTCCCTAATCTCAATTCCCTACACAGCATGCAGCCATGACTATTTATTAAACCCTACACAACGTGCTATAGGGTAAATTAAGAGGACAACTAGCCCAGTATACACATGCGTCAAGCACACACACAAAAAAAAAAGAAGAAAATGCTAAACTGAAACGAAATTCGGACACCATTATTCCAAAGGATACCAAGGTAGGGCACTGTTTTGCAGATAGCTGCCTAATTTAGTACCTTTATAAATAATAATCAAACATAAGGGTACTGATTTAGGGAGCTATCGCCTAAGCAGCTGCCTGAAAGATCAAAATTGATGAAAAAAAATGATTTTTTTTTTCTTAATTTTTTATTTTTAGACGTTTAGAAGATAACTCCCTAATTGGGTATCCGTATGTGGGATTGCCATACTTAAGGGTACACAATTTAGCATGTGTGTTTAGCAGGGAGCTCACTAATTTGGTATCCTTAAAACGCCAATCCCCATTTTTTTTTTAATGCCTTAATTTTGATTTTTCAGCTGTTTAGGAGATAGCTCTCTAATTTGCTATCCTGTGTATATCTCATACATTATAGTTAGAAGTGAATGCAGGATATACATTCACTTCTAACTTCTACCACTAGGCTGTTCCCTATATTTACTTCCATTTGTATATCGCTGTTAGCCTTTACCACAGTGCTTACTCAGAATGCGGGCAACTAATCAGAACTCTCTGACTGAGCTTGCATAGCCATGATTGCAATCTCATTCTGAGCCATGGAGCTCACATGAATTAATTTTATTGCGTTATTTATTTTCTCTGCTTTTTTCTAGTGTTGTGACTTTTTTGATTTTTATTTGACCTTTTTTGTTGCTGAAGAAAAAAGTTTTAAAAAGAAAGAAGACATCTTATGGTAATTATGATTTCTTTAAGATGTATTTAGTTTATTGAATCCCTTTACTGTTAGTAGGGTAAAGGGGATAGCTCGGTCCTATCATTTGGGTGGGGGTGTCTATGGACTCAGGGACCCCATGCCATCGTGAGGGACACTTAAGGACATTTTGGGAGGTGGACAATTACATGTCCGCCTTATTCTACATTTTTAGAGCCTGCACCCGCCACCATTGGCTGGGGTCTGTCACCACAGTTATCAATATTAGAGTTCCCATTTGCTGCCAATGGGAAGAGTCTGAGGGGAGATTAGGTCATCCCAACTAATAATATTAGAATCAACACCCACCACCTATGTTTTTTTTTCCGATACCGATCCTTCAAAACTACTATCTGCCCTTACTGATTTTAATCTGTGTCAAGCTAACATTTTCTGTAAATAGTGAACTCCATTCAGAAACCCTGTTCTATAATTACAACTTCATGTTTTCCTACTGTTTCTGATGGTGCAAGAAGTGTTTCCCAAAAATGATGTCAAAAGAGGAATCACACCGCACAAAAAAAACCCTTTCACCATTTGTAGGATGGCCATCGAAGTCAACAGGGCATGACGCCAGATTTCAGTGCCAATGGAATTTGTAGGCTCACCTCACTCTTGCCACAACTTTTTTTGGTCTACAGACACTAATACTTTCATGGAACGACTAGACCACAAAATATAATATGTTCTTTGGATGTATACTCATTCTGTTGCCAATGACAGGATATCAATTTGTTTCTTTTTTAGTGGGAGTCTCACTGTTTGCATTACACATACTTGTTCACCTTGTAAACAGAACAAATATTAAAAAGCAATAGTGGTTCTTTTAGAGGAAATACTCTGACCATGAGAATTTTATGAAATGATTTATATGTGAATCAAGTGCTTGTCTTGGAAATCTGTAAGTAACTGTTATGTACAGGTGATTAACTCCTTCCAATCTGGATGACTACATTATTAAATCATGATTATTTAGGAGTTAACATCCTATGACCCTGCTGGTACCAAAGATAAACGTTGTTCAGGATTTTGTAATGCCCTCCATGAGGTGGGAGTACCGAGTGAGTCCATGGACTCTGGCTAGCTACAGTACGTTCAGATCTTTAGAAATCTATGGAGACTAAAAAAATTCAACTTCAATGTTCATCCAGTAATATTACCAGATACACCACCAAAAGAGAGGTAGGGCATAAGAAAAAAACCAAGAGGGCAATAATAATAAAAAATACAGATTGTCTGACTGCCAGCCAGGGGGTGTAACCAGGCCTGTGATAATTTCTATTAAAATCTGCACTTTTTGTAACATGGAGGAAAAAGGACGCAATTTATATTATATATGTATATACAAGCCCTGTTTCTCTTTTTGTTTTTTTAAATAATGTATGATATGGGTGGGTGCACTAAAATGAGAAATCAGAAATTAAAGATAGCGAAAATGGTAATTTGTTCTGATCCTTAAATACCAAAGAAGCTAAAATTGGCTTAGTTCTTAGGGGATAATACACATTTTGAGCAGAGTCTTCTTCATCAACATTATTTTGTATATCTCCACAGAGTAAACAGGAACTGCACTTATCCAAAGGAGAGTGCGTAATACCTTTCTTCGATGCATTATTTTGTATGTCAGATACTTGCTGTCAAATATCCCCATACTATAATTGCAAAACGTTGAGGAAATTGCTGACACTATATAAATACTGCTGTTAATAACAATAATGATAATAATAATTTGACAGTGACCATTTAAATTAATTTTTATTCCTGACTGCAAGCTCTTCGAAACTAGGATATTCTTTACTGTCAATAATTATTTAATACTGTACCACGCAAAGGCATTTCTAAATTCCCTAAAGCCAAATATAGTTGGAATTCTGTTGACCAGAGCGAATTTGCAGCAATCATCCGAAGGCATTCAGCGTTTATTTTAAAATTAGTTCTCTCTCTCTCCTAAATCCAATACAAGAAATAGAACTCGAAATATGCACACTGATCTAGTTTTTATTAAACTGAACCAAAAGCCAATGCACCTGGAAGGACGCACATTGACAATTACTGTTCACTTGCTGTAATGCAAGCAAATGATCATTCTAAGTATTATTTGCCCACGGGCAGAGCTAGTAGCCGGCGGGCAAATAGATGAACACCCTCGGCAGTGCAAGGGTTAATTGTGTGGTGGCTGGCCAATACTAAACAGCTAGTCGCTAGCCGCAAGCCGCTAGCTGCCACATTAAAAATGTTATTTAGAAATTCAATAAATAAAAAAGCCTATGGGGGGTCATAATAGTAATAATTATATTTTATATTATTTCAGTTACAATATAAATGAAATTCAAATTTTGTTGAATATCCAGAAACTTCTGGGATAAGACTGAATTAAATGTCACCCTCAGACTGCTGGTAAAGCATGCTATCTAGAGCAATAACACTGCTCATGATCCATAACATTTATTTATTCTATAACATTTTCTGAAGGTACCACTCTAAGACGGACTCTTTTTAAGCATAGCTGTCGTTTTAAACTATTCTAAAATGAAGATGCGCCATTTTAGTGAAATTTATATTGAGAGATTATTGTTACTTTGGAGTAGACAGTCGAATTACTGTAGAGATGAGATATATTGATCTATTACATTATTAGGTGATCCTTGAAACAAATAAGAACATTTTAAGAAAGTGACCTTAAATGCCATATTTGATGAATTGAACATGTGTGGAATCAGAGAGAGGCTTTGTATATTATTCCACGTTTCATGCTAAAATAAATATACTATAAAACCTCTACTATGCACAAAATAAAAAAACGTATCCAGGGTACGTATATATTTATGTATTGAAGGATGCTGGGAAGCATTGATGGTTAATTCCATTTAATCTATTTCATCACTGCTAGTCAAGCAAAAATAAGAAGTGTGAGAATATGGGTGGATTGTGAATGTTTATTTCCAAACTGATTTTTTTTTTTCGTTTTTTTTTTTTCATGCGTCAAGCATAAGCGCTGTATGTGGGTGGATATTCTCTGACCATTGCATAAAGAATGAGCACAGACACATTATTAAAGGGGCACTTTACTGCCAAACAGAAAAAAAATATATATAAAGAACTGTTTAGTAGCTATACCCCAATGAACACATGCATGCATTTTAAAAACAGCTTATTAAATCTGCAGATCTCTTCTCTGCTGCCTTTGCAATCCCTCCCCTTCTAAAACCGCCCAGACTTTCTGTTGCTGTCCAATCACAGACTTCTCAATGCAGCTCAATGAGAAGTCTTTTCAAATGCAGGAGCTCTGAGCAATTGCTGCCTCTTGTGTATAGCTCCACTAATTTAACCAAACCAGGAAGTAATAAGAACACCTGTCTGACTTACAGCCAGGGGGTGTGACAAGGCTAATTTCTAAAAGTGCCCATTTCTATTGAAATCTGTATTTTGTATAAAATGAAATAAGGACGCACTGTTCACACCTTCAGAGATCTGGAGTGTCCCTTTAAGAGAGGAGGCACCAGATACTAAGGTATATAATGGTATTAGCCTTTCTGCAGACATTGAGTCCTGACATTTTGTATTATATTTTACATTTATGCTGTACCTGTTTTAAGTTTTTTTTTAATCAATAAAAGACTACAAATAAAAAGAAAATATATTCTCTTAGTCTTAAAAGACCTTTACAGTCTTCAATAAGAAAGAAAAGTCATCTAATAGAAATATTTGTGACATTCCATAGAATTGTCACTTATATTGTACAGCGCTACGAAATTTGCTGACGCTATATAAATGATAAAATGATTATAAAAATAATAATAGAACTTCTTTGTCTTCGCATCAAGAAACACTAAATCGATTTACTGTTTATAAGGCTGTGTTCCCTAGAAACAAAACATGTAACCAATGTTTGAATAACTCCACAGTTAAGCGCCCACGTAGCAGACTAACTTCCCTTTTCGGTTTTGAGTGAAAATGCAGAGTAGCTGGAGGAGTCACCGCTTTACAGAAAGGCTTATTTATAACTCAAATGAGTAAGCAGTAAATCTGCTATTTCACCGTCAAAAGGTTTCTGTAGCACAGTCTGCAGCCAAACTAAGGGGAAAAGAATGAGAAATGGTACATGATCTAGTGCATGGCTGAAAGATGTCCAGAATTTACATTTTTTGGTATTTGTAACACCGTTAAAATTACAAAAACATCTTTAATATATTGCTTAAAGCAAATAGATCACACATAAATGAAAAGATGCATCCAAGCATGTTATACTTTTTATTTGGTTCCAGCACAATAATATAGATCAGGCTTCCCCAAACTCCGGCCCTCCAGATGTTGCTGAACTACAACTCCCATGATTCTATGCATTAAATAGATAGGCTGAGAATCATGGGAGTTGTAGTTCAGCAACATCTGGAGGGCCGGAGTTAGGGGAAGCCTGATATAGAGGGGTTTTTTTTGTCTTGCCAACCCTCTCACTTTCACTGAGGTCTCCGGAACTCCACTTAGTGTTTCTCTCTGCAGAGAGGTATGCATCTGTCTAACTGTGCGAATACAGTTCGGCTATTTTGACCTTAAATTTGAAATTCACTTTTAATTCTCGCTGTATGCACTGTAATATTTCATAAATTCTGTTTCACATTCTGCCTCCCATCTTTGTAACATTGTTCTCATGTATAAATTCAAAGAAGAAAAAAAACTGTTATGGAAAAAATATATATTAAACTAATACATTAATATTTAATAATAAAACTAACAACAGATTTTTCACTTATAACCCTACCTGAAAACATATTTATCCTGTCATCACTTTTCAAGCAGATAATTCTGACTCAGGAATCCCTTTCTACATTTGGACCTTCCCAGACAGCGTATTGTAATGCATGATATCTTTCCTGGCAACATGTGTTAATAATTTTCTATTAATCTAAAAAATAAAATCTGGACAAAGTTCAGACATCAACTTGTTACTAATATCTATTGAAAGTCTATCATATTTCCTTTGCCAGAGGTCAATATTCATGTGTATGGGCCAGGAAACAGACACTGACTGACATGAACATAACCTTTTATGATTACAAAAATATAGCTACATTTCACAATTCACATCAGCTTTGAATTCCCGAGGTTAGGCCAGTAGTGTGAACTGCAGCGGGGTCTACAATTTCCTAGAGGTTTACATAATATCCCACCTTGAAATAGTGTGATAATCACAGCTGAAAATATTTACACAAACTGACAGGTGTTCAGAATCAATACATCCTAAAAGGAATTGAATTGATTACATCAAAATAATCATTAGTTTGTGGAAAAATTAAATGCGACACTCATCTGTAGTGTTCTTCTGGTCAACAAATTCATTAAATTTCTCATGTTTCTTTTTTTTTTATGTAAACAGAAAATTTGGAATTTACATAACAGGACCTTAAGGACCTCCTATTGGTTCCTCTTTGACTCTTGTTGTTCTTGGAAACCCAGTTTCATCCGTAACTACAGGATGCTTCCATTTCAGGAAACTTTTATACATATACAGATGTTTTCACATGAATTTCTAATATAAGGCCAAAGTAGCTGAGGTGGATTTAGAGCTGACTTAAATACATTTTCCTAGTTTGGCTTTTTTGGCCTTAAATCTGAAATTTTGCCTTTTTTTCTTCTTTTTCTAATATTGTCATACTTTATATGAGATCCTGAATTAATTGCAGGGTCTGGAAATTACCTTGTGGTTATATTTTTAACATTTTTCTGTCTAGTTGTTTGTCTGTGCCTAGCTGTCTATCTGTTGATGTTAATGCATCTGCATATAGCAATCTATTTACTAAAGACCAGATTAAGACCAGATGACCAAAGTCTGGTGAAAATGACTAGATTCCATTTCAATTGGCAATTCTCATCTTTAAACAACAGTCAATTCTAGCCGACATTTGAACAAACAGACCAAATTTACAACAATCAGCTGCATGCATTCTGTGTCTGGTGTAAAATTATTATACACCAAATGTCCGTCCTCCCTTTCAGTGAATAACCCTGTGGGTTTCTTTTTGGTGACATACGTTTTAATTTACCACTGACAGAAATAAGAAATTTGAGAAATGTTTTTTCATAAAATAATTGGATTCACTAAAATGAAAAAGTTTAAAAACAATCTACATATTCTTTTGCTGTAATTTTTTATTTTTTTTTCTAATCCAAACCTCTACATGTACATGTCTTCTTTGGAATTGTCATTTATCACATTATGGCACTGTTTTAAGGGTAATTTTTTCAAATTTTTCACAATTTTGAGTTCATACCATTTTTATACATTATTTTATTGACTACCTCTTAGATTTAACACTCTCATTTAGTTTTGCTTGTTTTTTATTTGTTTCTCTTTTTTTTAATGAAAATTGTTCCCATTTTATATTTTTAACCTGATTTACAAAAAAACTCACACTTGTTGAGAGCTATCATCTTTCAATAAAAACGTGGCAGTGTCTACATAATACCATTGCTGATGGTTTGTATATTAGTTGATCATTTCTTTATTTTACTTGTTATTGTTATTTTATATGTTTGCTTTCTTGGTATAACCTATTACCAGTGGATAAAAAATAGGCTCATTATTAATATAAACAATTCAATATATATAACTATTTGTTATTGTTTCTTTTTCAGGTTGTTTTATGTTTCCTTTTACTAGATTGGAGACATATATTATTTGTTTTGTAAAAAAAAGAAGACACCTATACCCTGCGTAAGACCAAATAACCCTCAATGTAGGTCCACTTGAATGACATCTTCAATAAAGGGGTTAAACTATATGTGCTAAACTGTTTACACTTTTAAAATTAGAAAGATGCTGTGTGCACTTTTAAAATGCTATACCATTACATTGTTATTACTGTTACTATAATTATCCTATCACTGCTATCTTTTAGGAGGTGTTAGGAGGTGACCGTCATTTGAAGTGCCAATTCAAATAACTACAAGTATCCTAAGAAATACAATATCACATACCTGTGTATGTTTGAAATTATTGCAAGATAAACTCGTATTTTCTGTTCTAATAAAGTTAGAATGTAGCTTTGTTTGATTTGTGAATTGTAGTTTTAATTAAGTGGTGTGTTTTCAAAATGAAAACATCAAACCCACGCATTCTCATTACAATAATGAGTTTGTAAATATGTTCTCAAGCTATTTGTCAGCCTCTTCTGTTAAACTTTTAAATCAGACAGATTGTCATAAGATGGCCACAAATGTACTTTAAAAAAAATTCTGTTTAAATCCTGAAATAAACATTTTGTGAATATGTGTTGTCTCTTTCCTGTTTGGAAAAATCATGATTCAACTTGACTGAAAAAAAAACAAAAAAAAAACTTCTATGGGTGGTAAGCCAAAAACCACGAACAGCAGCCGAGCAACTCCAAGGCGTCCGTCTGTATATGAGTCGATTCTGAGATGAGAACATAATGTGACAGAGCAAAGCCACATGTGAAGAGAAAACATGTGTTCCGAAACATGAATTCTAAAAACCTGAAAATGAAACTGATTGCCCCTCGTTTCCCTTCGTACAGATGTGAAATTGCTGTTGGAAACTTTATTTGCCAAGGTGTTTACTGGTATCTAATGCTGGGCAAACATGCTATAACTCATTTTGGGCTGTATTTTAATATAATAGATAAGAGTACTTCTGGTAACTGAATAGATATTTTCTTATAGATATTAGTGGGAAAACTGCTATTCACTTACCGGAGTTAAAGAACAAATGTCACCTCAAAACTATAATTTTAATATAATAATGCTTTTGCCAAATTTTAAAAGGAAATAGAAGAGAGTTTGTGTAAAAAAAAAAAAAAAAGAGAACCTCATATCTACATTTAGTATATGACAGGATTATTCAGCAATAAACATGCACTTTGGGTCAGACAGTTTGAAAACCGACAGTCTCTATGGTTTTTCCCTGCTTCTGTGCATGGAGTGATATGGGGAAGATCATAGAGACTAACTGTCCATTGAAAGATATGGAAAGATCTAAATCCTTATATTCATCTAAGAAGATAGTTTTACCAGCACTGTTTCTATGCCATATACATGGTACCTTGGGTCAGACAGTCTTTGAAAACTGACAGTTAGTCTCTATGGTCTGAAGGTATACTGTAGAGAGTATCTAGGATGGTTTCTTCCAGGTGTAATTAGAGCTGATTTATGATACAATTTATATTATTTTTGTATGAAAGGAGGTCGGAAGTAAGCCTAAACATGGCTGTGCCATCTGGATTTAAGATTCCTTGGTAAAGGCCACTTTTACATATGCCCTTCTCTGCTACACTCCCCCCTTCTCTCATCTCATGTCTTGTACTCTTTTTTCAACTCTCTCACTCTACCTGCAATTGATCCTATCCTACAGCCCATACATACAAAACCCATTCACACCTCCTGTCACGTTCTCTCCTTCTGCTTCTAGAAGCTGATGATGTATCTCCCAATCCAGGGCCTTTCACCTTCTCTACACACACTAAGAAAACCAGACACCCCACAAACCTCATCACAATACCCTGCCCTTTACCTTCACTTACCAACATTCATTGTGCACTCTGGTACACCCGCTCCATCTGCAGTAATTTAAAATCAACAGCCATACACAACATTTTTTTTATCTCAAACTCACTCACACTACTTGCACTTACAGAGACCTGGCTGTCCCCCTCTGATAATGCTACTTTTGCCTCTTTATGTTTTGGTGGCCTTTCAACCAATCATAACTGCCACTGCCCTGTCCTTTTCTTCTTTTGAAGTTCACACTGTCTGCATATTTAAACCCACTCCTTTAAGAATTGCTATCATCTACCCCCCTCTGGTCATCCTAGGCTATTCATTGAGCACTTTTCTTCCTGGCTTCCCCACTTCCTTTCATCTAGCACTCCTTCCCTTATACTTGGAGATTTCAATATCCCAATCAACAACCACAACTGCACTGATGCCTCTCGTCTGCTCTCTGTAACCTCCTCCTTTGGCCTCACGCAGTGGTCTAATTTAGCAGCCCACACAGCGGGAACCACTCTTGATCTCTGTACTGCCTCTAATCTCTTCAATATACCTTTTCCTCTATCCAACCACCATCTGCTGACTTTTGACATCAGCATACCCAAGACCCAATTGACACCACCGTCTGAACATCAATTTCACAGAAACCTCCAATGTCTTGACCTAGAGCATTTCTCCACTAATCTCCATACTCTCCTTTTACCCATCTCAAACCTCACCTGTCCTAGCTCTGCAACCTCATTCTACAATTCCACCATCTCCTCTCAACTAGACATCATGGCACCTCCTACATTAAAATGCAACAAGCGCCCCCAACAACAACCTTGGCACACCAAGCTGACTCGATACCTCCAAAAATGCTCCAGAACTGCTGAACGCTGTTGGAGAAAATCTCACTGTGCGTCTGACTTTCTCCACTATAAATTTATGCTGTGCTCATACAGCTTGGCACTTTCCTCTGCAAAAGTACATTACTTCAATACCCTCATAACCACACTTTCCCACGAACCCAAACCTCTATTTAACACATCTAACTCTCTTTTTCGCCCTATAGTTCCTCCTCCACCTACTAACTTGACCGTCTCAGACTTTGCTGCTTACTTCACCCACAAAATCTCTACAATCAGGGAAGAGATCTCTCATCTTTTTTCTTCCCCATACTTCCCCTAACCTCACTCTCTCTGCTGTTCTATGTTCATTTGCACCCACTACAGCGGAAGAGGTTTATGCTCTGCGCCAGTCAACCCACCCCACCACCTGCTCCCTAGATCCAATTCCCTCCCTCGTATCTCATCCGTACTCTGTATTCTTCTCTTTCTCTACCTCTCACTAAAATGCTCAATCTCTCTCTCTCCTCTGACCCTAACTCGCCGTCCAACTACCGTCCTATATTGCTACTGCCTTTTGCATCCAAGACCCTTGAAACAAACAATAAAAATAATAACATATAATACCCCATTGTATCAATACACACACACACACACACACAAAATCTTCCTCTTGAACCCCAATGCAGTAGCATTAATGCAGCATGTAACAATAAGACAGGCATGGGGAGAGACATAAGCACTATATATAGAGTGATATATTATTAATAAGTTTTATTTATGAAAAGGTAGAAAGAAAAATATTGGACTCTTACATTAAAAATGTTCAGGCATATCATTAGTGTCTTACTAGTATAGCATGGATCTGTCAACTGCCTGTTGTTTCCTCATGGTAGTTCTGTGGATAATGTCCTTCTGCAACATGGGGAGCCCCCAGACATTTTTTCTCATACTCTAATAAAGTCTTTTGATTGTATAGGGATAGATTCACCCTGAATTTTGAGGCGGCTGGATTCACCGGGTAGTTTGAGGCTTGGTTCACCAAACGCGTTTCGCCTTCAGTGTGGGCTCTCTCAATGGAGTTTAGTCTAGCATAAAAATCCAGGTAATGGATGGAACATTAAGTGGTTGGTTCTGTGTTCGATATTTGCAAAACAGCAATTAATTCTAAATTGGCCATGTGCATATAGCTGCAAAATTTTAGGCACATCATATACGTAACATCCTCATGTTTATTACTTATTTTTAAGTTCATTCATAAGTTGACCTGCATGTTTAACATCTCAGGCTAAAACATTGCTGTTTTGCAGACACATTTTGTTTTAATGGGTTAAACATGCCTCTAATCTGTATCATACTGCCACTAGAGGTGCTCTTGCTGCACTGACTGAGTAGAACTCAGTCACATGACACGGCAGCTTACAGGAAAGTACTGAATATTTAAATACTATGCTTTCCTGTGGGGCTCTGATAGGAACATTAGATTGGATTAGCCCTAGAGGAGGTCCTGCCTCTCCAATGAGAAAAAAGAGATGCGCAAATAACCCCCACATTTTTAAAATTTATGGCATATGGGACATGGGGTCTCATCTAGATATGGACAGGGGCACTAAATCATTAGGAATACAGGTTTGTTTTCCTAAGGCTATGGTGTTCCTTTAAGTGTTGAGGATAGCATCCAGTTGTCCTTTGTTGATTGTGCTATAGCAATGGGCATGGGTGCATAGAAAGCTCTTAAATGTCACAATGTCTCCAGTATCCATCAGCGGTTTTTCAAAAAAGTAAAGGTAACATTATATGTATCTAAACAATAAAATCCGCTGGTTCAAGTGTAACAGTTTTTGCCGTGCATTTGGACTGTGTACGAAATGTTTAGTCTGAGCTTTGTTGTTCCTTTGAATACCTTTTAATCAGTATGGCAAACAATACTAGTTTCATGTCTCTTGGGAAGTCATTCCTTCCTTCTGATCATATTGTCTGTCCCTACAATTTTACTTGGCTAATATTGAAATGAATTCCCTAAGCAGAATCTTGTCAAACATATCACATAAAAAGTGCCACTATAAATAAATACTTTATAACTTTTTTTTTTTTTTAGGCTAGCCAGTTATTAATTCTTCCTGGAAATTACAAAGAAAAATATCACCAGAACCTACCGCAGACCCTATTTATCATTTTATAACATTTAGTAACAAGATCTATGGAAAGATAACATTTGTGCTGGCCAAATACTCCACATTAAAAAGGAAAACTATGCAACAAAATATTATTCTGTTTAAAAAGTTTGTTTTTACTATTTACATAGTTGTCTAGGTTGAAGAAAAAAAAAAGTCCATCAAGTTCTTTCTTCTATGCTGTTGATCCAAAAGAAATCAACCCTCCCCAATTATAGCCACATCCAATTTTGCTTCTTGACTCTATAATGGCAATAATATTTCTCCTTGGACATACATATTAATTTATATCCTTTAATATTCTGTTAATGCAAATAATCATCTAAGGTTTTTTTTAAATGTATCTATAAAATCTGATAACACAACCTCTTTAGGCAGATAATTCCACATCTTTATTGTTCTTCCTGTAAATAACTCTTTCCTCTACTTTAAGCAAACATTTATTTCTTCCAGTCTCAATGGGTGACTTCTAGTCTGTTATATATTCCTGCTAATAAACTAGTTAGCACATAGTTGTTTGTACAGACCCTGTTTATGTTTGTATAGTGCTATAATATCCCAATGTGGCGCCTTTTTTTTTTTTTTTTAAAGAAAACAAGTCAAGTAATTTTAGCCTTTTTCTCATGTTTTTACATCCCCCTTACTAGCTATATAGCACACCTCTTCACTTTTTCTAGTTCTGCAATATCCCTTTTAATGCTGGTGCCCAAACTTACACTGCACTTTCAAGGTGAGGTCTTAACCATTGATTTGTAAAGAGACAAAGTTATATTTGGATCATGTGAATCATGTGATGTCCTTATCATTTAATGTTATCCCTAACTACCCCATCTAATGTATAAATGGCTTGCGGGGTCCTTATTCCTAATGTATGACCTTGCATTTATCTGTATTGAATCTACCACTTGCTTGCCTGGTTCCTATTCATCAAGTTGTAGAACTACACCATGCTCTCGTACCTATGTGAAGTTCTTGAAGTTCTTAAAGGAACACTCACTGCTTAAATACAAACAAGAAAGAGAAAACAAAAATCAGAAAATACTATTTAATTCATGGGTGTCCAACCTTTTGACTTCCCTGGGCCGCATTGAGCGCAGAGGAATTGTCATGGGCCACACATCAAATATATAATAATAGATTATAGATAATGTATATAACTAATATATCTTTAAAAGCCTTTTCCTAATTTTGATATTTCAATTGTTTAGTAGATAACTCCCTTATTTGTTATTCTTGTGGGGGAATGGCATATTTAAGGATATCCAATTAGGGAGCTATCTACTAAACACATACACATGTGTATACGTATGCACACATAACCACAGATACTCTCATATAAAACCACAGATCTAAATCTATAAGACCTTTGCCCACCCCTTACAAACCCCATGCGACCCCATTCACAAAAACTCCTGCACCCCCCTCTACAAAGACCCCAGACCTTCCCCCTCTACAAAGACTCCTGTCCCCCTATGTTACAGTTGCCTCCAGGCTGGCTGGAAGTTGGACCGTAGAAAAGGATGCTCCTAGCGCTCACCAAAGGACCATCAGCACCGTAGACACCATAACTACTGTGTAGCCACCATAAGTACTGCAGACTCCACGAACCACCGCTGCTGGGCTGGTATCTCGCCGTCTGCTCTGCACCCTGGACCTACGACCACGCTCCAGGTTCCAGTAGGTGAACCTCTTACTTCTGTAGAGCGAAGCAGGATCAGGAACAAGAGCTCTTACAAGAGCTCAGTAGCTAAGGGAGTATGAAGAGCATAGCAATTCCTGCAGTGATTATAGCTGTCCCCTACAAACATGAGTCAAGGCTGCAAGTTAGAGGGTCAAGTCATTCTGTTTATTGGCACATAAAGAACCTTCTTTTATGCAGGTTTCCCTTAGATAGGACCACCCACAGGGTGTTACAAAACAACCAATCACACATGTATATTACAGAAAACACTCCCAGCAATTACACACAAAATCCTCCCCTCTGCCTGTGATATAATTATGTTACACAATGGGTTAACATAATTATCACAGACAGTAAAAATACAGTTATTACACATACACTGTAACTTTAAAACCATACATCCAATCTCCATAAGAAAATTACATATTATTAATCAGCACAATTTAAATATAAACATAACCAAAAACCAAAAATCCCTCCAGTGGATAAAAAGTTAGACGGAAGTCCTTTATGACCGACCTCAAGCACATTTTCCTGCCCAAAACAGTTCCACAGATTTTGGCTGTGCGGTCAATTTCATGCAGAAAAACTACTAAGTCCCATTCGAATGTGCGTTCGAATCTTCGAACGGGACTTAGTCTCTGCAGCTGAAAATTCAGTGTAGGAGAAGGTAAGGGTCAGCAGTGTTCGCAGAAATGTGTAGGCGATTTTAGTTCCATTAATTTGGCTACACATACCGCTGACCTTGTTCGAATGAACAAAGATGGCTGCTGCCACGTGTTCGTTTGCGCGAACAGCGGCCACCCAGCGCTTGGCAATTAACCTGCAGTAACCTCACAGCCTGGGAGGTAAATTGCCTGCACACTTCCACTTCTGGGTGGTCTGCCTGTGTGGTACCTGGTTCAGTAAGCCCCATTTACTGAACCAAGTGGGAGAAAGCCAGGAACACAATATATTAACAGTCTGGGGACACCGTCTTAAAGGGGAATTGTTCAACAAAGTCACAATATGTCCCCAGACGGCTCTTAAAGGGCCATACACACCCAATAAAAGTCCATAAGTTTTCAGGGGCACAATCTTCCAGAGGCCATAGTCATGAGGAAGGAGGCTGGCAAATAGGCTTCTCCACAACCCAGGAAAGCAGGGCAATTTATCATTTAAAGGGCCAGTTACAAATGGCAGTTTGTAACACCCTACAAACCCATTTTCAAAAAACCCTGCTCCCTCTCAAGACCCTTGCACAATAAAAAAAAAACAAAACACTTTTAAACAAAAAAACAAAACACAACAATATTAGCAATCACTTACCCTGATCCACAGGTTGCAGGCAATTTTTAATGCAATGAAGAGACAGTTTTCTTTTAAGAAATAAATAACAAAAATAAAAATATAGAATGAAGCATTCACAGTTACGTATTGGAAAGAAAATGAATGTTATTTTAATGTAACATTACATACTTTGCTAAACATAAACACAATATGCTATTGTAAACCATTGCTTTCAGTGCACATATTTCAAGCACAAAGGTATTCACTAACATAACCATGTATACAAAAAGTGGCTAAATGAACTAAGAGCAAAGTCAGCTTTTTTAACATTTAAAATAATTAATAATAGTCATTAAATATTGTTGCGTTTAGAAATGTTAATATCGGGATTGTGCATAGTACATTATGTGATGCCAACAAAATTAAATTCTTTGAAATATCCATGTTCGCACATGAAACAAAGTAATTGTGCAGGAGTTATGTATTCCATAAACAAAAGCAGCTCTGGCATCAGAATTATGTTTTGTGTCTATAAATGTATATATGTATATGCATTTCTAGTTTTACATCTAACTTTTTTTTACAGTATATTTAGATGTAAGATATGATTGTTTTTTCCCCCTGTTTTAAGGAGTTGCATCATAATTTGTATTCCATTTTTTTTCAGACTTCTTTCCAATTAAAAACAAATATACCAATAGTGTAACATTTAAATGAAACATAGGATGCGCGTGAATTTGAGACATATATTTAGCACATGGAAAAGCTTATCCTGTGTCATTTCATTTACAAACATATTAAATTAAGTTCAGCTTGGAATATTACAGAACAAATTTAATGTTATCCCTAACTGGTAAAAGGAAGAAGAAGGAGAGGACCAGTATATTTTATATTTTGTATCTATGTAATTTTAATACTATTCTACTTTGTTTAGTTTATTTTTAATTTGGTATATGTTATCTAAATTCGATATACTTACCTACCTCCTGCACTTTGGATCCGGTAAAAGGAAGTGTCATCCTATAATTTGACACAATACTATCACACTTAGAGCCAGTAGTAAAAGGCTCTAGAAAAGGTGAGCACCCATTATATAGTTATTTATAACGACCGGTTACCATTAATTCTGCACCCAGAGGTTTCTGCTTTCTCTTTTGGGTTATAGGCAATGTGCTGATAAGGGGAAGCAAGCCATATGAAAAAGGGGTATAGTTGCCTACCTTAAAGGCACAGAAGCTGGAAGTGTTTGAGCCTATACCCATATAAAAGGCTCAAGAAAATGTGAGTGTATTTCCACTCACTACACCTGAGAGAACTTCTATTTACTGCCATACAATATTATACTATATTTTCTCTGTTTCTTCTTTTCCATATATAACCCCCATATGATTTGAGGGGTAAGTGTATATGTTTTTACACTATTGGTTCATGTGATTACAACCATAGCGCTACATTCACACTAAGTGTTGGGAAGGTGGTAAAACCAACCAGGCTTTTAGTTGTTTTTCTTTTTGGTGTTTATATATATTGTAGTGGGTTTTTCGGAGTGCCCACAGAGGGTGTTTAGCAGCTACACGAAATACCTAACTTATCCAGTACAAGCGCCATTCTTTCCACACCTTTTGTGTTGATATATATTACAGAACAAAGTTTGAACAAAGAATAAAACTAAAAAGGCAAAACTATTATCCTAATACTAAAGAACCAGCAGACCTAAATGTAGCTTAATATGGCTTTACTGATTTAACTATGAATGATATCTTTCTAGGCCAAAAGAGCATTCATTCCATTTCTGCATAGTCATTGCCATGTTAAACAGACACTATGCTAATGAATTAGAAGTATTTTTTACTGGCAAAAATGATATATGTGGACAACTTGGAGGTCGGTACCTACAAAGCCCTTCAGTAATGCAATGTATATATATTGGGAAAAGAGAAGGGAAGCAAAAAAAGAAAATGCTCCCTAATTTCTTATATATTGGTGCTCCTGCAAAGTAATCACCTGACAACTGTCTTTATTAGATCCTTATTAATAGCAAGATATCACCAACTGAATGTCTCCCATAATGGGCAAACAAAAAAATTCCCATAAATACACTTTGGCAGTAAAAATGAAAGAAGGGAGGGGGTTATAGCTACAATGTTGCAGTCAGTAGCGCAAGTAAAGTAACCCCTTAGTGTGAGTTAGTGTGAGTTATGTCCAGAGGGAGGTATGCATTAGAGGACTGCAAAAAGCTCCTCTATATCTTTGTAAAAAAGAAAAGCTATACGCTAGTCCCTAGTATCCTCCAAACACCTTCGAGGGTGTTCTAATCTATAACTCAATCTACAAAAAACAGATACTGCCTAGTGTGCCATCGCATTCACTGTGGGAACGGCACTGTATTAAGTGAAAAAAATAATAATGATTAACCCAAGGGTCTAAATACCCATAGTGAAAAGGTTTCCCTAAAGTGAGCAAACAAGTGATAAAAGAAAGGTGACGAGCTAACGCCCGACACGCGTTTTGGTGTATAACAACACCTTCGTCAGAAATGTCTCGCAAAAATAAGCCGGGACTTTTAAACCCCCTGTGACCAATCAGATGTGAGGTCCCTCCTGCGTCATTAGATCACGTGTCCGGGATATCCTAGCGTCATTAATGACGTATCGCCTCATGTGACTTAGCCGTAGGCGGGGCGAGAGGGACGGGACTCTTTAGCAGATGTCATTGAATTGATAGGTTGGATTTCAATGCCCTTGCGTCAATAATGACGCATTGCCCCACGTGGCTATCCGTGGGTGGGGGGAATGGGCCGGACGGTTAGACGGGCGTCATTTGATTGACGGGTTGGGTTTGGATATTCGCCGATCATGGGCTAAAGGACGTTTATAAATAAACGAGGAAGTCATGATGTTTAAACACTGCTGTTCCTGGAGATTATTGATTCATCAAATGTCTATTAGAATTGCTAGTTCAAATAGAAGTGTAGGTAACTGTATGTATATAAATAATGTATTTTATTGTTGTCTGTCAAGTGTACCATTTTTCTTCTTCTTCATTAGAAGGCTTATCAACAAACTACAATCTTTGAGTTTGGATTCCAATATTGTTGAATGGGTAAGGCAGTGGCTGAGTGACAGGCAACAGAGGGTTGTAGTCAATGGAGTATATTCGAAGCTTGGGCTTGTCACCAGTGGGGTACCTCAGGGATCTGTACTTGGACCCATTCTCTTTAATATTTTTATTAGTGATATTGCAGAAGGTCTTGATGGTAAGGTGTGTCTTTTTGCGGATGATACTAAGATATGTAACAGGGTTGATGTTCCAGGAGGGATAAGCCAAATGGAAAATGATTTAGGTAGACTAGAAAAATGGTCAGAGTTGTGGCAACTGACATTTAATGTGGATAAGTGCAAGATAATGCATCTTGGACGTAAAAACCCAAGGGCAGAGTACAGAATATTTGATAGAGTCCTAACCTCAACATCTGAGGAAAGGGATTTAGGGGTGATTATTTCTGATGACTTAAAGGTAGGCAGACAATGTAATAGAGCAGCAGGAAATGCTAGCAGAATGCTTGGTTGTATAGGGAGAGGTATTAGCAGTAGAAAGAGGGAAGTGCTCATGCCATTGTACAGAACACTGGTGAGACCTCACTTGGAGTACTGTACACAGTACTGGAGACCCTATCTTCAGAAGGATATTGATACCTTAGAGAGAGTTCAAAGAAGGGCTACTAAACTGGTTCATGGATTGCAGGATAAAACTTACCAGGAAAGGTTAAAGGATCTTAACATGTATAGCATGGAGGAAAGACGAGACAGGGGGGATATGATAGAAACATTTAAATACATAAAGGGAATCAACACAGTAAAGGAGGAGACTATATTTAAAAGAAGAAAAACTACCACAACAAGAGGACATAGTCTTAAATTAGAGGGACAAAGGTTTAAAAATAATATCAGGAAGTATTACTTTACTGAGAGGGTAGTGGATGCATGGAATAGCCTTCCAGCTGAAGTGGTAGAGGTTAACACAGTAAAGGAGTTTAAGCATGCGTGGGATAGGCATAAGGCTATCCTAACTATAAGATAAGGCCAGGGACTAATGAAAGTATTTAGAAAACTGGGCAGACTAGATGGGCCGAATGGTTCTTATCTGCCGTCACATTCTATGTTTCTATGTTTCTAATTGCTCCAAAAGTAGAGACAGATGATGAAAAGTTATGGAACAGGGAAATATGAACCTGTGATTAATCTACAGATGCCATCCTACTTCAGGGATGCATCAACTGTATGAAGATTAATGAGGGTCATATTGAGTATTTAACAGTGTTAATAATGAATGCATAATATTCAATGGTACTGTTACATCAATTAACTTTGAGGAGATTGGCACAGGGTTTAAATTCTATAACGTGTGTAAGTGGTTAAATAAGTTATTTACAGTGAATTATTTACAGTGCTAGTTAAAAGTTATGAGTTGTCATCCTTTTTCTATAGAGATCATGTAATAAAGGGACTATAAGTGAACCCTTCATTCAGTCCATTAGGAGACAGAGTTTTCAATCGGTAAATCCAGTAGCATTCCCTTTTTCTAATATGTTGGTCCCAATTACCCTTCCTTTGGTCCTGTCTAAAAGGTTCAATGCCCTGAAATTTCAAAACGTTGGGGTCTCCACTATGTACATTTTTTACATGTCTGGAGATTGGAGTTTCTATATGTCTTGTGATTTTTACAGAGTTAATATGCCCCTTCTTCTGAAAGGACGGAAGGTTTTTCCCACATAAGACATATGGCATTGACAAGTGATCAGATAGACCAAGCCTTTTGAGCTGCAATTAAAAAAGGAACGTGTGTCAAACTGCTGATTTTTGGTACTGTCGGTAAAGATTTTTGAATCTTTCTTAATAAATTTACATGCCTTGCACCTACCACATTTGTAGGTGCCTTTAAGATTATTTGTTAGCCAATGTGTCGGTGCTGGAGTCCTCTGGAAATGACTGTGTACTAAAGAGTCTTTAAGATTCTTTCCTCTTCTTGCTACTAGGGATACCTGTGATGGAATGATATCCCTCAACTGTTCGTCCTGTTTTAGCAGTGGCCAGAATCTATGCATAATTGATCTTACACAGTTCCATCCAGGGCCGGACTGGGGAAAAAATTCGGCCCGGGCATTTTTTATTCACAGCGGCCCACTGAAAAGGGGGCGGGGCCAGATAGGGTGTGTTTTGTCATCCCCAATGACAAGCACGCCCCATCTCAAAGTGAGCATGTTGGTTCAATGCTCTTCCAGGGCATGAGAAAAGGGCCCTGTATTTGTTCTGCACAGTGCAAGCAAATGTAATAACATGCTTGCGTTGTGTTTGCTTGAAATTTGTCTCAGGGGTTTCCATAATTGGGATACTCACGGTATCCCATTTATGGAGACACTATGTGTTTGCTTAAATGGAATCTAGTGTGTGCATAGGGTATCCAGAGTGTGTATGTCAGAAATGTAGTGTGTGTGTAGGTGGTGCAGCATCTGTGTGTAGGGGATCTAGTGTGTGTGAAGGAGTGCGTATAGGAGATCTAGTGAGTGTGTGTGTGAGTGGTGCAGCGTGTTTGGGGGCTGCTGTGTGTGTGAGGGGTGTAGTGTGCATTTGTGAAGAGTATAGTGTGTGTGGGAAGGTGCTGTGTGTGTGGGAGGGTGCAGTATGTGTGTGTGAGGGTGCAGTATGTGTGTGTGAGGGCGCTGTGTGTGTGGGCGCTGTGTGTGGGTGCTATGTGTTAGGGTGCTGTGCGAAGGTGATGTGTGTGTGTTAGGGTGCTGTGTGAGGGTTCTGTGTGTGTTAGGGTGCTATGTGAGTGAGTGTGCTGTGTGAGAGCTAGGGTGCTGTTTGTGCTAGGGTTCTGTTTGAGCTAGGGTGCTGGGTGAGTATGTTAGGGTGCTGGGTGAGTACGTTAGGGTGCTGGGTGAGTACGTTAGGGTGCTGGGTGAGTGTTAGGGTGCTGGGTGAGTGTTAGGGTGCTGTCTGAGTATGTTAGGGTGCTGTGTGAGTGTTAGGGTGCTGTGTGAGTGTTAGGGTGCTGTGTGAGTGTTAGGGTGCTGGGTGAGTATGTTAGGGTGCTGGGTGAGTATGTTAGGGTGCTGGGTGAGTATGTTAGGGTGCTGGGTGAGTATGTTAGGGTGCTGGGTGAGTGATAGGGTGCTGTGTGAGTATGTTAGGGTGCTGTGTGAGTATGTTAGGGTGCTGTGTGAGTATGTTAGGGTGCTGTGTGAGTGTTAGTCTGCTGGGTGAGTGTTAGTCTGCTGGGTGAGTGTTAGTCTGCTGGGTGAGTGATAGGGTGCTGTGTGAGCATGTTAGGGTGCTGTGTGAGCATGTTAGGGTGCTGTGTGAGTGTTAGGGTGCTGTGTGAGTATGTTAGGGTGCTGTGTGAGTATGTTAGGGTGATGGGTGAATGTTAGGGTGCTGTGTGAGTGTTAGGGTGCTGGGTGAGGGTGAGGGTGATGTGTGTGTTTGCAAGGATTGTGTATTGGGGGAGGCAGGTAAATGCCAATATTGAGTTGGTTTTTTTTTTTTTAATAAAAATAAATAGATTATATCCCCCCCCTTTCCTTCTTACCTGTAGCCTGGAAGGGGGGGGGGGGGAGCGCTGACATCCATCCCTGGTGGTCCTCGTGGTAAGTGAACTCTAGCCTTCGGGCAACGGCCCGGATCTCGCGAGAGAAACCCGGCGGAGCTGCAAGTTAGAGCTCCGCCGGGTCTGCTTCACCAGGCTGGCTCCCTCCCTCTCTCTCCCAGCCGGCGGCCGCATTTAAGAGCATGTGGGCCGGTGAGGGAGATCTTCGATCTCCCCACCGGCCCTTCATGCAACACAGCGGGGCCGGAGCTCGGATAGTGCCGGCCCTGCATAGACCGGCTGGATCTCCCCGGCCTCGGCCCGTGGCCATCGCGGCCCACCGGGCATTTGCCCGGTTTGCCCGATGGCCAGTCCGGGCCTGGTTCCATCCAGCATCGTAAGTGGCTATACAACTGAGTTGCTTGTTATCTTGTTCCATTAGTTTTTTATTTGGAACAGAGTGCTCTCTTATTAAGCTCTCTCTGTCTACTAATAGGGCTCTATGATAGGCCCTTTTGAGACTTTTGTTGGGATACCCCTTTGCTCTGAACATAGTCCTTAGATCCCTGGCCTTAATTTTAAAATCATCAATAGCTGTACAATTACGTTTATTTATAAACGTCCTTTAGCCCATGATCGGCGAATATCCAAACCCAACCCGTCAATCAAATGACGCCCGTCTAACCGTCTGGCCCATTCCCCCCACCCACGGATAGCCACGTGGGGCGATGCGTCATTATTGACGCAAGGGCATTGAAATCCAACCTATCAATTCAATGACATCTGCTAAAGAGTCCCGTCCCTCTCGCCCCGCCTACGGCTAAGTCACATGGGGCGATACTGTCAGGGTACCTGAGGTCTCTACCTCCGAGAGAGGCAGAGACTTAGACGTCTATCCGTCCGGACGGGCTGTTTCCTCTGTTCCTCGCGGTCCTCCCGGTCACATAAACGCCGGCCGCGAGGGAGTCACTTCCTTTTGTAGCAGGACGTCCGGAAACCGACGTCATGACGCCAGCCCGGAACGACCTGTCACTCAATCCTTTAGAGACTAATCAGATCTCGTCGGAGGCGTGTCTCTCCCTCCGAGCCAGGGTATTTAAACTTGCTTCTCCCATTTGTTCATTGCCCTGTCGTGGTTCTAGCCTGTCTAGTCACACAGTGCTCTGGTATTTTCTGTTATCCCTTTGGTTCCGACCCGGCTTGTTTGTCTTACTCTGTTTACCTCTGTTATCCTTGACCCGGCTTGTTCCTCGCTTACCTGTCCTCTCGTTCCCTCGACCTCGGCTTGTCTCTGACCATTCTCTATACTCTCCGTACGTTAGTCCGGCCATTCTAAGGTCCGGTATACGTATCCTGTACCTGTTTGTACTCTGCGTGTTGGATCCCTGTCCCGATCCTGACAGATACGTCATCAATGACGCTAGGATATCCCGGACACGTGATCTAATGACGCAGGAGGGACCTCACATCTGATTGGTCACAGGGGGTTTAAAAGTAGCGGCTTATTTTTTCGAGACATTTCCCATCCCCTGACGAAGGTGTTGTTATACACCGAAACGCGCGTCGGGCGTTAGCTCGTCACCTTTCTTTTATCACTTGTTTGCTCACTTTTGGGAAACCTTTTCACTATGGGTATTTAGACCCTTGGGTTAATCATTATTATTTTTTTCACTTAATACAGTGCCGTTCCCACAGTGAATGCGATGGCACACTAGGCAGTATCTGTTTTTTGTAGATTGAGTTATAGATTAGATCACCCTCAAAGGTGTTTGGAGGATACTAGGGACTAGCGTATAGCTTTTCTTTTTTACAAAGATATAGAGGAGCTTTTTGCAGTCTTCTAATGCATACCTCCCTCTGGACATAACTCACACTAACTCACACTAAGGGGTTACTTTACTTGCGCTACTGACTGCAACATTGTAGCTATAACCCCCTCCCTTCTTTCATTTTTACTGCCAAAGTGTATTTATGGGAATTTTTTTGTTTGCCCATTATGGGAGACATTCAGTTGGTGATATCTTGCTATTAATAAGGATCTAATAAAGACAGTTGTCAGGTGATTACTTTGCAGGAGCACCAATTTATAAGACATTAGGGAGCATTTTCTTTTTTTTTGCTACCCTTCTCTTTTCCCAATATATATACATCACATTACTGAAGGGCTTTGTAGGTACAGACCTCCAAGTTGTCCACATATATCATTTTATATATCAGTAAAAAATACTTCTAATTCATACAGTTACCGGGTACAAGCCCTTTGGTGGACTGGCACCACCTCCTGACCATAATTTTTGTCTATTATTCTCAGAACACCTCTTTTTTCATCTATGTAGCTGTCTGGGATTACTAGGCAATTTATCAATTTTTAAGACACTATGCTAAGTTTCAAACAAAAATTTGACAAGTTCCTAATCTATGAAATAATAATTAACTTATAGGATAATAAATGCTCAAAATCAGCTTAATGATGTATACAATTTGCTTATGCAATCACTGAACTCAACGTGCTTATACACATTTCAGACCAGATCCACCTGTAAGAACAACTCAGATTCAAACTGCCAAGTATATCACTTATGAAGTTACTTATTTACTTTGGGCAAACCCAAATGTATATCTTGCCCACCCCTCTACGCTCCATGAGGTCACTTCAGAACGATCCAAATCCACTTTGCGAAGTCATTTAAAACTGCTAAAATAAGTAAAGCGAAGAACTGACTAGAACTAACAAAGTTTAAGATTCTGTGTTGTGTTTCTTTTGTTGAGAAAGAATTATAATGTTTGGGAGCTTGACTTTAAGTTCTTGCTTAGACATTCTCCTCACCTGGGCTGCCCAACCTCAGCTCAGTGGCTTTTGGTGGGTCACATTTCCAAGAAGTCTAAGAATTCTGTTCCAACGAGCTGGAAAGTCAAGTCTAAACCAACCTGTTCTTCTGCCTTTTGAATTGCTAATTTCAATAGACGGAGGTGCTTGTTCGAAGAGTAATGCATAAATCCGCCCTTGATTACTGTTTTTATAGAGATTGTTGCTCTAATTAACAAATTACATGTATAAGGACTTGAAATAATTGTGTGGGATTTTAGAAAGCTCTTGCAACAGAAATTTTTCTGGCAACATATTGTTGGCTCACTCTTTTATAAATGATTCTAATCCAACATTATAATGAATGTGACAGCAGAATTTTAAGTCTCTTTATAAGAAATAAAATAAAATTATTGTAATACTTTATTTTTCAAGTGGTCTTCCAACGAATGGAGATAATCCAGATGTATACCCTGTATTTGCTAGTTCTCTTATAAAGTGACAAGCGTGTGAATGTCTGACATTGTGGAAATTGTCTCCTGGCTACTCAATAAATAATATGCTTCAATAAGTATACAAAATGGTATACTTTGTTTTCAAACATTAACGTTTTCAGTTACATTGAGATAGAGGCCATAGTGTGGCATTCAGTACATGACAATAATCCAATGGGTTGTTAGTATTGTTTTAACTCATGAGATGATCAATTCTTAACCAAATATAAAACCAAAATTAATGCTTTATGATATTTAAGTAACTACAGTTTTTCTTTATTATTTTATCAGGATTTCATAATTACAAATGTACCATTAACATAGAGAAAAAACAAACACACAGTGTATAGAAATACCAAAATGCTCTGTAAAACACATTTACAAAAATGTCCCACTTGAAATCCCTTTTGGAGGTGTAAGGGTTTGACAAGGCTAAGGAATAATGAAATGGGGGAAAAAAAAAGGTAAAAAAGGAAAATAAGAAAGTATCGTCACACCAGTGCGGTCACTGTGATTTAAGATGCTGAGGGGGCGGGGCTTCTAGGTACGAGCGGGAGAAACCCAAGCAAACCTTTGAACACTGCTGAACACCGAGAGTAAGAACGCCGACTAAAAGTAAAAGGTGACCGAGAGTAATACGACCCAAAACGCACTGCTAAGCTAAACTTCTGAAGCTGCTCGAATGTTTAAATATCATGAGACAGAACATGTAATGAGTTCCAAGCATTCATTAAGAAAAACGGAATAAAACAGCTGGGAGAGGAGAGTGAAGTAACACAGTGAAAGAGATCTAAACATCGGAGCATAGAGTCTGAAGAAAACAAAAACATGCAAGAAGGAAGGCGAAAAAGAAAAGAGAACGCGAGACAACAAAAAGTGAGTCATTCAGTGTCTGAAAAAAAAAATAAACTATTTGAAATATAATTAGGAGTCTAAAGTAAAAAAATCTAATTACATTACAAAAAAAAAAAACTCCACCAAACAGACAATACGGAAATAGAGAGGAAGGAAAAGGAAGGTGGGAAGGGGAAGGAAGGAAGAAATATTAATTAAAAGGAGCAAAAAGGGAAGGGGAAGGAGAAGGAGTGACAAAAGAAAAGGGAAGGAAAATCAGAGCAGAAGAAACCTGAAAATTTAAAATACTGCCTGAAGTGAAATCACTGTTTAGTGAGAGGTGCCAAACCCTCCTCTTTGTTTCTTTTTTATATTTTTCCCCTCCTGATCCTTTCCTTTTTTGGCCACTATTTGATTTGCGGTATTCTTTGCACTTCTGAAAGCAAGATACAAAATGTCCACAAAAATAAGCAATGAAACTAAACAAATTACTAAAAAAGAAAAAAAAATCAAATTAACAAAAGAAAAAAGTTTAACATCAATGTTTTCACCTCAAAATAGAAAATCTATTGGGAAATCAGACACGTCATTAAGCCTAGAGTCTAATAACTCAATAGAGCATGAAACAGAACCTCCAACGGATCAAATAAATAAACCAAGCAGACAACTTCCTCATATACTAGAAGAAAAATTTAATACAAATTTAAAATCAACAACTGAAAGACATTAAGGAAGAATTAAAGGTGAACTTCCAAAAAGGGTTAGACACCCAGCTACTGCTGGCTAAAGAAGAACTGAATGAATGCTTTAAGGAATTTAAAGAAGACCTACAGAAAATGGCAGATAAAATTAAAACCAATGAAACCAAAATAGGACAGCTAAGAGAAGACATTATAGAAAATAAAGAACAGATGAAAAGTTATAAGAACAAACTAGAAGCTCTTGAAATAAAAGTTATAGACTCCGAAGATCGAGCCTGTAGAAAGAACCTCAGCATAAGAGAGATTTCTAAGGAAATTGGCCCTGGCCAATTAACCACCTATCTAATAAATTTGTTTAAAGAAATGGGAATACAAGAAGCCCACATAGACTCAGAAACCCAAAATTATTCCTAAAGATGTTCCGCAAGATACAATTATACACTTTCCTACCTATTTTATTAGACAGAAAATATATTTGGCATTCAAAACCTTCAGTACAGAAAATGACAAATTTGGTAAATTTTTCAAGATTTATCAAATGAAACTAGAACAAAAAGGAAATCATATAAATTCTTAACAGATATCCTACGAGATAAAAACAAAAAATATAATTGGGGATGTCCTATAAAGAATTACATTAAATATAAAGATGAATCCTATACTAATAATGAAGTTAAAGAAGCCAGAAAGTGGGTCGATACTCACTTAAACAGCACCAGTCAAAATTAAAAATTAAATTCATAAAAAAAGATAAATTCAAAGGCAAGAAAGAAAGGTTAACAATGAAGGAGGGTGAAAGACAGGAGAATAAAATAAATAGATACAAATTATGTAATTTCTTAAAATACAAAAAAGAAAATACAAAAAATACACCTAACACTATATTTAAAGATTTTAAATTGAATAAATGGATACAGGTATAAAACATAAAAAATACAATAGAGGAAAGATAAAGGGGTATGAGGACAAAGAGAAGGTATATAAAAAGACACATATCCACATAAATAATATGTTTAACATAGACTCACATTGAATAAATATAAATAAGTATACATACATTAAACTATTTATATTTACTTCAAAGTAATGGATCCACACATATGGCTGTTTCTTATATATTTATATTATTACATTTCTGTTAATTATATTGTATGTATTTACTTATTTAACTTTTTTTCTCTCTCACCAAATAGGTTTTTGAATTAGTATAAAGGTCTTAAATATGTAACACTATCGTTACAAATTATAAAATTAAACAAATGAAAATACATAAAATACATAAAAGATGAAAAGAAAGAGGCACAAAAACAAAAAGATAGCACATAAGTTGTCACATACTCACACTAATAACAATTTTTATATTTAATTTAAAACAATGGTTATATATATATTTTCCCTTTCACCTGTTTGATGCTTAACAAAAGAAGAAAAGAAGAGAGGAATAAGTAATTTCCATATCAAGTTGAAAAATAAAATTATTATGTATATAAAAAATATATAATTATTACAGGTATGGGAACACCATCATAATATAGATTAGTAAGTGTACAAGATAGGTAATGAAAATAATAAAAAATATATCCATACTTATGGTAACAGTTTAGAAAAATGTTGCATGAGAAGGGGATATGATAACATTATACAAATATATTCCGGGCCAATACAAACCATTGTGTGGAAATCTATTCACAAACCGGACTTTACATAGGATACAAGGTCATGCGTTTAGACTGGAAGAAAGAAGATTTCGTCTAAGGCAAAGGAAAGGTTTTTTACTGTAAGAACAATAAGAATGTGGAATTCTCTGCCTGCAGAAGTGGTTTTATCAGAGTCCATACAGATGTTCAAACAGCTACTAGATGCATACTCGCAAAAACAGAATATTCAAGGATATAATCTTTCAATGTAGGGTAATAACTGCTTGATCCAAGGATCAATCTGACTGCCATTCTGAGGTCAAAAATGAATTTTTTTCCTAGCTTGTTGCAAAATTGTGCTTCAAACTGTTTTTTTTTGCCCTTCTTCTGGATCAACATAAAAAAACCAAATGTGAGGAAGGCTGAACTTGATGGACGCAAGTCTCTTTTCAGCTATGTAACTATGTAACTGTGTAATAAGGTATTTGATCCTTTCTCCTAGAAGAGAAACAAATATATATATACATATATATATATATATATATATATATATATATATATATATATATATATATATATATATATATATAAAGTCATAAAATAGAAGGTAAAGCACTTAATAGCTGCTATGCCAAATTCACCTCTCTGCTTGTCCACTGTAGAACACGTAGCAGCATTCAAATTGTACACAATAATTAATTACAGCCTAGAAAGGATTTTGAAAAGTCTCTAAATTGTGCAAAAATGTTGAGTTAGATGAGTTAGATACAATATATGCAAAGGCATTTAGGAATCAGTATTTATATACCTAACAGTTTCAGATAAAGATAAAAAGCCCTCTTACAGTTAACATAAGAGTCAAAATCTTGAAATGGGGCAGATTTATATCGGAAGAGATGGAGCGAGTTCAGGGTGTTATAACCGTAGGGACAGATTTATAAATGATACATTAATATGCTTTTATAAATATAAATATATATAAAAGTAAAGTATAAGAGCACTCATGCGCCTGTGGTTTTATAAAGTACAAACTAAAGTTTTTGTGGGCATCCACACACTATGCATTAAAATGAAGCATACATTAAGATGAGGAACAAGCTGTAACTCAGCATTCGTTGGACACATTTGTCCATCAAACCATCGAAACATTGTCTGTTGAGGTTACTAACACTTTTAATATTTAAGGAGTTGCAGTTGAGTGATGATGAAACACTAAGATACACACTGTGAAATCAGTAAATAAATATGATAAAATAATAATAAAATAATAATAAAGAACTCGACTTCCAACAACCTCCAGATATAGAGTTAATGCTCTTCATATATATGTACACAATTGATTTAGAGGTTATGATAGTCCTATTACATAATTATAACACAGACATGTAAGCATTAAAAGTGGCTGAAAATGAAAATCCCCTGTAAAAAACATGTCAGTCATGCAAGACATTAAAACATACCAATACACAAGGTTTTTTATCATATCCAATCGTCTATGTTTAGACAGTATGTGACATTGCATAATCCAAACAATCCATAAACAGTGTCTGGATATAAAAAATGTGTCTGGATAAAAAAATAATACCAAAAACAGTCTGATGTGCAGAACATCGTGAATTATTATGAAATGGAACAGATCCAAAATAATCAAATGGTGTAGAAGCTCTAAATGTTACAAAACAGTAAAAAGATCAATCCCAGTGCAATAAATTTGTCTCAAGTAGGAGTGCTTGATCATTGTATTTGCAGTAGGGAATACAAATCAAAAAAAGAATAGTTTTTTTTTGTTATTACAATATGGACTGATGACATATATATCAAAATTGCCTGCATTGGGAAGTCTGTTTGGACGTCCACAGAAAGTATAGGCTGGGGAAAAAGGGGAGGGCTTGCAAAGGCTGCAGTGAAGAGATCTGCAGCTTTTTCAAACTGTTTTTAGGTATACCTCCAATTAAAAAACATACATAATTAAATGCATGCATTCTTTGGTATTTTTTTGTATTTGAGCAGTGGAGTGTTGCTTTAATCATATGTATCAGGTCCTATGTTTGTAGGACCTTGGTAGTGGAAAGCCTATTATGTTATCCATAAGAAGCAGAAGCAGAAAATACCATACTTTCGTGAATATACTATTGCTATCATCTACAAGCGATGATAAGATAGTATAAGGTTCAGAGTCCTTTCTCCTTCCTTCCCTTTTCTTTAAATGTGGTCTTCCAGTGTTGCTGTGGTGATAGGAAGGAGGGAATGGCTATCATTTGCAGTGTAGTTCCAGAGATGCAGAAGGACTGAATAAATCTTTGGCTTAATATAATATTTTCTCGGGGGTGTAAAGGTGAGAAGGTTAATGGGCGATGGGCTAAATTCAACACACATATAAACGATATTTATACATGGTTTTGTAAGACAAGCTGATCAAAGGGCTTCTATGTTTGTTTATTGTCCCAGTCTTATCTTGATTTGTGGTATGTTCTTTTAATTTAATTTTGTAATTAATGAAACTACTGCTATTCACCGTGGACCACTGCCTCCCTAGGTGTTGTTACAGTCTAAGCCAAGGAATCACCCAACTCCATTGAGGCACAACCTCTCTCTCTTAATGCTGAGCATTATTTTATTCCATGTGCATTAATATATACCTGATTTGATGACATGCTGGTAGTTGCATTCATCTGCTCTACTTGTTTCCTCATTTTCCGCTTTAATTCAGGACATCATCATTGAAGGATGCAGAGACTCTAACTGTGACAGCTGTGATTGACTGGCTCATCCTTCTTCCATCCAATGAGAAGCATATCAGACTCTAGATTGGGAAGGAAGGCATACCTCTCAAATACCCCCTGTTTAGGAGGAAGAGTCCCTGTTTTGTGCTCAGTACCCTCTCTCCCTCTTTCCTATCCTAAATTCCCTTTTTTCTAGGAGCTTCATATTGTTGGTGTGTTTGAGTCTAAAACAGAGCTCCATAGCTATTATACTCACAGTACTATGATACATATGACATATTTTTGTGTAATAATATAGACTGTTTTTTTTCAAAATTACATTTTAGTCATATAAATTGGTTTTAGTAAGTCAACATACATTTTTCAGAACAGACCTGCCCTGGCCACACACCCCACTCTCACCCCCGAAATTAAAGTACCCTTCTTTGTTCATTTGAAATTTCCAGAGGTGTTGGAAGGATAAGATAGACTTGAGAGGGAGATCTGAGAAAGACAAGAAATTTGTAAAGAAAATGAAGAATGAAAGTGAGAGGAATTTGACATAGAAATGGAGGTCTGCAAGAGAAGGTGACTTATAAAGGAATGTTGGTCTGAGAAGAAATTATGGCATATCAGAATACAAGAGGGATGGTGAAGATGGCTAATAAGGAAATATGAGATCTGATGAGGTTATTGTGGCAAAAAAGGAGACGAGGAATCGTATTTCTGGGTGTATTTAATAAGCAATTAAATTTGTTGAAATGAAAACCAAATTGTAAATTAGAGACCAAATAATAAAAGATGCTTGTAATGATTTAAAGTTTACTGTCAGTTCATCTTAAGATATTGTTTAGTGAATATAGCCCAACTACACTCAGGACACCAGTTGGAAATATGGTAACGCATTCTCCTTTAATATAACTGAGTATATACTCCCTAACTTCCAAAGATGATTCAGACTGGTGTGATTACTAACCGTCTCAGAGATCTGTGAGAAAATGCAACACATTGTAATTACTTTAACAGATGTTTGGAATCATTTTCAGATTTTAAAATGAAAATAAAAACGAATTTGTGTGTGAAACAAACTGGTCTGGCAATAGATGGCTACCTTATTTTACATACTTCACCTATTCATTGCTAGGTAGGTTAAATAGCTAAAATAAAGAATATGAGTACTCTGAGAAGGGATACAAGTTTAGAGAAACTCAGTAACCTGCCCTTTCGGTGAACCCCCGCTCAGGTTTCAAAATAGTTTTTGCTCACTTGTGCCATTACAGAGAGAACATATCTGAAGCATATCAGACTGATCCCACCTGTAAGGGCAGTCAAGAAATGAAATGCCAGCAAGCTCTCTTTGCACAAGAGATACAGAAACCCCAGACGATTGTTGCAGCCTTCTTTGGGCTTCATCAGTGAGGTGTAGCTGTTACTCCTCTAGGCTGGGCTAAATAACTAAACTAAATGAAAACACTTTTTATTACCTTTCCCTCCAGTTCGTAGTATACACTGATCAGCCTCAACATTAAAACCATCTGCCTAATAATGTGCTGCCAACAGAGCTCTGTTGCATCGAGGCAAGAACTCCACAAGACCTCTGAGCATGTTATGTAGCATCTGACACCAAGACATTAGCAGCAGATCCTTTAAGTCCTGCAAGTTGCAAGGTGGGGCGTCCATGGACGGATCTGTTGTTCCAACACTGTTCTAGTTCCTGCTCAAACAAATTGAGATCTGGGGAATTTGGAGGTCAAGGCAACAATTTGAACTTTTTGTCATTCTGGAAATTGTGTGCAGTGTGGCAGGGTGCATTATACTGCTAAGAAAGGTCACAGCCATCAGGGAACACCATTACCATGAAGGGTTGTACATGGTCTGCAATAATCTCGAGGTAGGTGGTAGGTGTCAAAGTAACATCCACATGAATGCCAGGAATCAACTAACTAGCCTTTAATTTGATTGGCTGAGTATCTTCCTGATTTGTTGCTTCCAGCACAGGGTGCAAGTAATAGAAATAAATAAGGCACTATATAAATATATAATACACACAAACATGATAGGGAATACAGCTTAAACCCATAAAAAAATTAAAAGCTTGAATAGTGTAATATCGCTTCAAGACTGTAAAGGTTCACAAGTTGGATTGCACTCAAAGTACAAGGGAGGTAAATAAAAGTTCCATATGCTTATCAGAATGCTTAGAATGTGGGATAGTTCACCGGACTTGGAGAAAAAAATTTCATTGGAGAACCACAGTGTATTGCTACCTTAAAAATTACAATCGCCAGATATACTCTAAAGCATAAAAAACAGGTCATACACATTGTGTCCTATCTAGAGGACTTCCTCAGGAACCAAAATGTGTAAACGGTAGGATCTTACAAAAAAAAAAGGATTACACAATGCTTGAAGCATTACACAACACTTTAGTTTGCTAAAACAATGTGTAAAGAATATGTGCTCTTTTTCATTTTACAAAAAAAGTGCAGATTTCAATAGAAACTGTCACTTTTATAAATTAACTTTGTTACACCTCCCCAGTCAAACAACTTGTCCTGTTATTTCCTGGTTTGGTTAGTTCAGTGGAGCTATACTCAAGGGGCAGCAATTGCTCAAAACACCTGTCTTGCAAAGACTTCTCCCTGAGCTGCACTGGAAATTCTGAGATTTGACAGCCACAAAACGTCTGGGCATTTTTTTAACTGTGTCTTTCCATTCCAACTCTTCCACATTCCATTCCATTCCAACTCTTCCACATTCCTGTCCCAAGATCTGAATGACTTTGAAAAGGGTCATATAGTAATGTCTAGACATCTGGGTCAGAGCATGTCCAAATGGTCATGTCTTTTGGGATGTTCCCATTATGCCAAAAAATGCTACAAGAAAGGACAACCAAGGAACCGGCATCAGGGTCATGGGCCCCCAAGGCTCATTAATGCACGCAGGGAACAAAGGCTAGCCTACCTGGTTTGATCACATAGAAGAGCTACTATAGCTCAAATTGCTGAAAAGCCTAATGCTGGCCATGATAGGAAGGTGTCAGAATAAAGTTTGCTGCATACTGGACTGTGTAGCTGCAGACCTGTCAGAGTGCCTTTGATGACCCCTGTCCACTGCCAAAAGCAACTTCAATGGTCTGTGCACTCATGTGCAAGAAAATGCAGAAATTAAAATGCAACATATACCAGTTCATTTATTTGTAGACTAATGTGTTTTGTTCTCATATTTACTTTGCTTTTTCTACCCCTGTACTAAATACATTTCTAACAAAAATGTTTCTGATTATTATTCCAAAACAGTTTAAATGTTCTATCTTACTGTAGCCACAAATATATCAAGCACACAAGCAACCTTTAAACCAGATTGTTTTGCAATTATTTATTATGTATATTTTTTTCCACATATTAGCCAAACTGATGTGCACTATGAGAGTAGGGGATTTCTCAGGGGCATAACTAAGGTAGGAAACCTAGTACATTTTCTAATAAAAGAAGATCCTGGGACAGAAGGTCATGCGCTGAGAGTGGGAGAAGTGTGGGAAATATAAATATAGGCTGGGATCTTTTCCTCGGTGGAGGTGGTAATGACTAATGAGGTTTATGGGAAAAAAAAGTTACAAAATAGCTATTGTGTTCATGAAAGTTAAAAGGTTACATGAAAGTCCTACTGGGTTGATTGCTAGCTGGACAAGTCTATGTTTAATTTGTAAGCAAAGATCAATTCAATTTGGATTGGCAATGAATTAGGATATGAAAGGACGAATACACAGACAGACTAACAGAATGAGAGACCAATAAAAAAAGAGACAAACAGTCAAATGGACAGAGGCATAGATAGATTATAGATAGATTACTCCATGTATACAGCACATTTAATGCTGGCCATTTGGCCAAAAACATTTTTCTTTAAAACTTGAAAAACAATTTCCCTTTTTCTTGGCTTTCGCAAGCCCAAAGCTAGGCACCATAATTACACAAGATGTTGACCTTCACTTTGATCTTTATAAGTCCACCCACTCTCTGTGTGACATCACAGGGGGAAGCTTTCATTCTTGTCTGGATTGCACATGATGTACACATCTTCATTAAGAAACATGAGCAAATATTAATCCCCATATCAAATGTATAAATGGGACGATCGTTCCATTAGATAGCTACCAGAAGTATTTTGTCCCCTTTTGCTCAGCAGGAAAACATTCTATAAAGTATGTGAAAAATAAAATGCCTCTTTAATAATGATGTTGGCTGCCTAAGAGGATCAAGATACATATGGCAAGTATAAGAACGTACCAGATGATCTCATGTATAAAATTCTGTCTGTGGAGTCTGTGACTCTGTAACAGCAAAGTATTACTGCTGGCATTGATTTCTTGATTATTCAATATTCTCAAGAACTCAGCTAACAGACACTCAAGAGAACAACAGAAACATGGGTCTAAATGAAGAATTAAAAATAATTTAACCATTGATTTGTCAAGATCGCATGACTAAACTTTCAACAATGATCTTGGAAATCCAGTCAGACTTACATCACCACCAGAGTCTTTAAAAAGCTCTCCGGGCTGATTAAGTCATTAATCCGGTTAGAATCTTTTTTAAAGTGTTCTCTCTAAGACCCCCACAGATGGTAAGGTGGGATTTGCCACAGGATTTAAATACTGGCCACATTACTCAAGTTCTTGCTAAAACATTTGCTAAGAATAAGTGTACATAAGGACAGCAAGGCGCCATCTATCTAAGACATTTATCCAAATTTAGTACAGATGAATCAGAAATATTGGGGTCATAGACAAATCACATTGCAAAGACAATACCTCAGATTTTTTTCAAAGGCTTACAGACATAATTCCTATTGTTGGTATTTAATCAATAGCAGTTGCAAAGGGAAATCAATTATGAGGTCAGCTGAAAAACTGACATTTATTTCCAGAATAATAAAATGTTTGAGATTTTAATAAGAAGGTGATATTAAAAACAAACACTAGTAACACTGTTACCACTACAGCCTACTGTAGTGTTTATGGTGTCAGTAGTGTCTGGCACCATCACATGGCAAGATGTCCAACTGTATTTAGTACAGTTTGACAATTCTTCTGGATCCTGCCGAGCACCCATTGCCACAATCCCTGCTTCTGTTCTTCTCTTGCAGTAGAATTCAGATTACTCTATAGAGCAGGGCAATGCGGGTCTGTGCTAATTGGCTGAGAGCATCAATTAAGCATTCTCAGCCACTGCAATTTTCCTTCTTGGGCTTCTTGAGACATCTGGATTCTCCTACGGTAGAAGACCGGATGCAGAGTATGTAGACGTGGAAGCCATGTCAGGACCCAGGTAACTTGTTAAGCCATAGTAAAGTGATTTGACATCTTACAGTGGCAGGCTGTAGTAGTTATGGTGGTTTGGAACATTGCTTGAAATGAAAGAGTTTAAATATCAATGGACAATTTATGAAACACTTGTGAAACTTGAAACTTGCATAAAGCAATACATTATATTTATTTAATTGTCTGGGAAAAATACTAATGCAGAAATTAAATTTTAAGAGTGTGACGTGTATGTATCATTACAGATTCTCATCTAATTAGACTAACATCAGTCTTATAGTTCAGGAGCTGGTGGTGTATACTGAGCGATCAAGCTGCTACTGTAAATGTTCCATAGTTGTTGATGGCTGTCAGAGAAGTGGCTGTCAAAATTACTTGGTCAATTGGTTTATGTAGTTAATTATGTCCCCCTTTATTAATGTTATGTAAATGAGCCTCCGTCTAACAAGTAATCATACAGTGACAGCCTGCGTACTTCCGATTGCAATATGGAGGCCTCCTACATGGGATAAAACATGTACCTTAAAAATTAAATGTCATTTTATCCCTAAGGCCAGAGCATTCTTTGTTAGCCCTGCCATACTTTAAAAGTGAACTATCATCTCCGAGGATGTTTGATAATTATGTTTACTTATATCCAATAGTTAACAATATCAGGTTTATTTACTAAAATAAGAATTTAAAGTTAATCCAAATTTATTATTTTTTTTAAATTCAAGGCCAGAGTAGCAGAAGTGAAATAATTGCTGACTAGAAATTTTCCAATTCTACTATTTTTACCTTAAATTTTATATTCACTCTAAATTGACCTTAAATTCTCACATATGTTAATAATGGTGTATGTTTGACAAAGTCAAATGAAATGTAAAAGTCCACACTGTATTTAACTCTGTGTGCCTCCATCTTGGTTCACTGCCAATTATTCCATCTCTGCCCTTGCTGTCATTTAAAAACCTTTTCATATTTCAGTCAACAAAGACTTCCTCACAGCTTGCATGAAATATATTCATGGATGCCGAGATAATTAGTGAACAAAGTAAGTAGAGGAGAAAGAAAAACACTGTTTTCATTTCAAGTCCTTCAATGTAATGTGTGCCCTGTCTGTTCCAGGACTCTGTCACAGTGCCCCTTCACGATAAAAAAATAAGGTATTGTGGATTGTCAGTGCTGAAATGTTAGCAAATTCAAATGTCTTTCATTTCTCAAAAAAATAAATAAATCACAATTTAATGAATAAAACTGACAGGAATATTCACTAAACCACAAATTGTCAGGAATTCACTGGGAAATGTAAAATGTAAGTCCAGAACAGTGGAGCTGGAAACTGACTGACTTGAAGAATTGTTCCATTTGAATATTGAGGGCTAAACTTTGCAATTCATTGGTTACCTAAAGAGCTGTGGTTTAGGAAACAACCAGGGCCGGTGCCTCCTTTAGGCGACTTAGGCAGTTGTCTAGGGTGCACCGGCCTGCGGGGCGCCAGATTTGGGTGACCCAGCAGGAGGGAACCACACAGCGCTCCCTCCTGCGAGTCACTCAATGTAGCATGGCCGGTCAGCACGGACCGTGGTACAGAAGTTTCCCGTACCTCACTCAATTAGCACTCCCTCTGGTTGGGTACAGAACAAAGCTAGGTAGGAGGTACAACAGGGGGGAGGGATGACACTAAGGGGGAGAGCAGGGGGGAGAGGGAGGAGTAGAGGGAGGACCACTAAGGGGGGGAGGAGGATCACAAAGAGGGTTGGGGGGAGAGAACCACTAAGGGGGGGAGGAGGGGAGGAGAAAGAAGACCACTAAAGGGGGGGGGAGAGAGGACAACTAAGGGGGCTGAGGGGGGAGTGGAGAGGACCACTAAGAGGAGGGCAGACCACTAAGGGACAGGGAGGGGAGTGGAACACTGAGGGAAAGGGAAGAGAGGGGAGAAACCACTAAGGGACAGGGCACAGGTGAGAGCACTAGTGGACAGGAGGGGGAGCTCTGAGGGACAGGTGGGGGAGCTCTGAGGGACAGTTGGGGAACCTTTGCTCGGCTACCCCGTGGACGTGGGGACTTAATGCTTTGTTACTGCGTGACCCTGCGATCACGAAACAGATTCAAAAGGACATAGGGGAATTCTTTGAGACTAATGCCACCCTCGACCTACAAGCTAGCACAGTATGGGCAGCTCATAAGGCAGTAATGAGAGGATCCTTTATCCGATTAGCGACTATAAAGAAAAAGCAGAAAATAAAAACTCTAGACAGATTCCTGACAGAACTTAAAACACTAGAACAGCAACATCAAAAGCGCCCTGATAGGGAGATGTTACGGTGGATAGAGGAGGTGAGATGTGCTATAAGAGCATTGCTTCTAGACGATGCAGCCTGGGCCATGACTTGGACCAAGAGGACATTCTACGGAAAAGGGAATAAAATGGACACCTTACTAGCCAGGACTCTAATGCCCCGACAGAGATGATCGCACGTCACGTCCATAAGACACACTGACGGAACTATAAAAACCACTGCACGGGAAGTTGCTGAGATCTTCACTGATTTCTATAAAGGACTATATAATCACTCACTGGGGATAGCAGTAGGGGGAATAGAGAGGCTGAGCTAACTCAGTGCTTCCTGCAAGACTTAGATCTACCTGAGCTACCAAAGGAGGCTATAGTCCAACTAGCGACAAAGATAACGGAGGAAGAGATTGACAGGGCCATCACCGGATTGCAGTGCAACAAAACTCTTGGACCTGACAGGTTCGATGGGTCTTACTATAAAACCTTCCGGGAAAGTCTGACACCCCAATTACACAAGCTCTTCAACAATTTTAGGGGGGGGGGGTAACCCGGCCCAGACATGTCGTCAGCTACCATAGTATTACTGCCTAAACCAGACAAGGACCCACTGATACCGGGCAGTTACAGACCCATATCACTGATAAATCATGATAGGAAGATTTTAACTAAGATCCAGGCTGACAGACTGGCACCATACTTAACGTCCTTTTTAGACGCGGACCAAGTTGGCTTTGTACCAGGACAACTGTTTGAAAACACTCGTAAGAACATTGATCTCATATGGAAGCAGGTAGTAACCAATACGCCTACTCTAGTAGTCTTAATAGACGCCGAAAAGGCCTTTGACAGGGTCAAATGGCCCTATCTCTTTGCCCTACTGACACACTTAGGCTTCCCGGACAAATACATCACGGTAGTAAGGGCCATGTACAGCAACGTCAGGGCACAGGTTCATATCTCGGGTGCGCCTCTCTCCCCTTTCCAACTGTACAATGGCACCAGGCAGGGCTGCCCGCTATCTCCCCTCTTGTTTGTCCTCGCGATGAAACCCCTCTTACTTTACAGGCGCTTCGGCGGCACCATCTTATACAAGGGATTAAAGTGGGAGGCAGGGTTTTTCTAGTGGCAGCATATGCGGACGATGTGCTCATAACGCTCACAATGCTATGAGAGAGCTACTCCATGAATATGGTGAGATCTCGGGATATAAGGCAAATATGTCTAAATCATGTGCGCTTCCCAAAGTAATGACTGCGGTGGACACAGCGATGATACACAGTACGTATGACATACATATACAAGCAAAGTCCCTCAAATACCTGGGGTTCAACGTATCCGCTGACCCTGGGGCTTTATACCACTATAACTACGTGCCTTTATTGAAAACACTGATCAAAGACATGGAGCGGTGGACCGATAGACCCATTTCCTGGATAGGGTGGATCCATTCAGTAAAAATTAATGTTCTTCCAAGAATCCTATTTATGTTCCATGCATTGACGATACACCTAGCTAAGGCCCAACTTACTCCCCTACAGCAGGCGTTCTGGAATTTTATATGGCAAAACAAAAGACACAGGATATCACGACATGTTCTGTACCGCACAAAAAAGAGAGGCGGTCCCTGACTTGTTTTTCTATTACTTAGCAGCACAGCTAACGCAGGTTGCACTATGGCACTCTCCCATGGATGAACGGAAATGGGTGGAAATAGAGTCGCACATGGCGGGGTGGACTTGCCACAGTTAATGTGGGTACCCAAGGAAAATAGACCTATGGTCCAAGCCACTTGTCCGACAATCCTCAATTCGCTTAGAATCTGGGACTAGTGTGGGCAGAAGTTTGGCCTGGTATCGCCCCCTCCCCGCTCATGCCATTCTTGCGCAACAGGTAATTTCTCCCGGGTTTGAAAGCTAGAAACTTCCGAAATTTAGAATGAGCGGGCCTTCACCGAATTTACCACTTGTACCAGGGCTACGAATTAATCTCTTTTCATACAATACAACAAGGGCGACACCTTACAACAGCTGACTACTTTAGGTACCTACAGGTCAGGGATTTTGCTAAACAACCTCATATAAAAGAAGCGGCGAACAGAAATATGATGTTTTTTGAACATATCTGTACATCCGACACCACACCTAAGGGGCTCATAGTGCTGCTGTATACCCACATTTGCACAGAGACAGGGGAGTGGGGTAGCCTGACGTACATAGATCAGTGGGAGTGTGATCTGGGAGTGAAATTGGAAGGTGTAGAATGGCAGGAGAACTGGGAGGCTAGCAACACAACTTCCGTCTGCGTCACCCTACAAGAACAATCACTTAAGACGATGTTCAGATGGTATACGACACCGGTCAAACTCTATAAGATTAACAAATCCACCACTGGCGTATGCTGGAGGGGATGCAAGGATACCAACATATGTGGTGCGCCTGCCCACTTATACAGATGGATGGGTGGAACACAAGGGAGCAGAAGCTGATACATAAAATTACGCTGTTGAATCCACCTGGCTAAAACAAGAATTACCACACATAGCTAGCCTGAAAAATAGAATTAAAGAGACACGTTCAATGGTCGACCTGACGGCTAGAGTACGAGGAGCTACTAGGGGGTTCCAGCGGCTGTGGGAGCCGTGGGACAGCAGTCCTCTGGGCGATTGACACTTGAGGGGGAATGGGGTGCCTCCCGGCCCCTGTGGGCTGCAGCATTGGGAGGGGTCCCCCGGGTTCCTCCACCCTCTCCCCTCCCTTGCTGCCCCTCGCCTCCCCCTTCCCTCTCTTTTCTTGCTTCTTCCTGTCCTCTCTTCCTTCTCAGGCCCTTTCTCATAGGGCTCACTCCATACTATAAACTGTCATGCCTGTGAGCCGTTACAAGTGCACAAGTTCATTGAGATGTTTATCCAGCTGATTGAGTATCAGTTCTGCAGACTAATGTTTTTTGACTCCTTGGGACTCTGTAAACCATGGTGAGATACTCGCCAGTTTTTGGTGACTAAATGCAGATATTATTGTTAAAAATTTGCATTTTTATTTTTTGAGCCACGACAGAGTACTGGAACAAAGACGAAATATATCTCGAGTCAGTTTTGGTTCCTAATGTAACATGTCGGATAGTATAGAATGTTCACTACACTGTACTGCATTGTATACCTGCTGACATGTCTTGGTACAATTCTGTCGTTAACCTGCCATCTCAATATATATCTGTGTGCAATCTTTATGTCTGTTAAAACAATAACATTTTGTACCTGTATCTGCTTGATATGGCAGTCGTGGCCTATTGTGCCTGTTTGCTCTTACTCGCATTAAAAATAAAGAATTATAAAAAAAAGAAGTAGCAACCGAGCTATATGACAAACACTGTGACAGACACTCACAGACAGACACATACAAATTCATTGACAGACACACACTCACACATTCACTGACACACACACACACACACACACACACACACACACATTAACTAACAGATACACACACACACATTCTCTCACACACAAACACATTCACAAATTACTAATCTCATTATTTCAATTTCTCCATCTAGCCTCCCCACCTTTGGGAGAACTGAAATGAATCTGTCCCTGTGGTCCACTGGGGCAGCTGTGAGGCAGGCAGCTGTGAGCACATCAGAGGTATCGAGAGAGAGCTGTAATCCTCCTGCTCTGCTCCCTCGCGGACGGTCTACTGATGCAGGGACGGTCTACTGATGCAGGGAGACATCAGTAGACGGCACGCGAGGGAGCAGAGCAGTAGGATTGCGGCTCCCTCGCTGTCTCTGATGTGCTCACAGCTGACCACCTCAGGGGTCCATAAACTGCTTCCTCCATGACAGGAGAAAGCACCGGGGATGTCTATGCAGTCATTTTGGCATAGATACTGCCAGGGTTTGACCTTAGGCCTTGAGACGCCCTGTGCGAAAAATCAAACACACAGGCTTACAGTCACACACACAGGCAGACAGTGGCACACACACAGTTACAGTGACACACAGGCAGTCAGTCACACACATACTTAGGTAGGCAGTCACACACACACACACACACACACAACCACCCACACAGAAGCAGACAGCCACACACACAGAGGCAGAAAGCCACACACAGACACACACACACACACAGTCAGACAGCCACACACACAGGCAGACACCCACACACACAGAGACAGATAGTCACACACACAGAGGCAGATAGTCACACACACAGAGGCAGATAGTCACACACAGTTACAGTCAAACACACACAGTTACAGTCAGACACACACAGTTACAGTCAGACACACACAGGCAGACAGCCACACACACAGAGGCAGACAGCCACACACACAGAGGCAGACAGCCACACACAAAGAGGCAGACAGCCACACACATAGTTACCTCCTGCTTCCCCCTTTCCTGTGCAACAGTTACCCCCAACCGGCACGTCTTCTGGGCACTTTGACTTCACCCCCGATGGTATTTGGCCCCACCTCATCGCACGGTCAGCCCTTCCCCCGCCACACTGTGTTTTTTTTTATAATCCTGGGTGGAGAATAATGAAGTCCTCCACCTGGGTAGCCGTTCCTGTGTGATACATTTGGCCCTGCATTTGGGAAGGGGGGCAGGGCATGATGTAGGGGGCCATGGCCCCTTATACCCCCCTAGTGACACCACTGCCTGTACCCTATGGCCACCGGACACCCAGCCATACAGTTACCGTCAATGACCCTTGAGGTGACAGAGTAGCTCTAAGTATAAAATGCCCTTACAGTGAACTTCCTCATATGACTGATGGAATCATCCAATAGTTTTAGAGCATGACCTCTTGCCCCAAGATAGTTCTCCTTCTTTTAAATCAACTTCCTTACTATACATCGGATTGTATAATAAAATATGCTTAATATATAAATTTTCTCTTTTTGTTTCCTTAGTTATTGCTCCTTAATCTGATGAACGTAAGGAGCATCAATCGTTTTCTTTGCCTGACGTTTTGTCTGTGACGATTCTCTATTCCTGTTTCTTTTTATCAAAAGTTACTCACTAAATTCTGAATACATTTTAGCAAAACTCAGTTGAGAATATTGTATTTTTTTCCTGCAATTGCAAACAGGATGCTTAGCTAGATGAAAATTGGGTAAATAGCACTTGGCGTGCATATCTGAATCAGAGCAGCGTTAGCTAAAAAAAAAAAAGATGGGAATGAGTTTAAACCTTATACAAAGTATAGGATTTAGCTATTTATTAAACTGAAATATTACTGAATTTACTCCAATCGATTAGGATTAGGATTTCACAGAGCCCTAGGCATAGTGAGTGAGGAAGATCAACTTCATGTTTCTCAGACTTTTGTTCAAATCCTTTGCCCTAGGCGGCTGCCTAAGGTCACCTCATGTTTAATCCTGCTCTGCAATAGACATTAAACAAATAAACTCACTTGCTGTTTGCAGGCAAAGCATTTGAAATCTGTGATATTTGGCTACTGGCCATGTAAGGAGCCAGGAGGCAAAATGTTATGAGGAAAATAAATTAATAAATTGAGAAAGAAGGGCAGAGGGTTCCTTGACTACCTGTTGACCATGAGAAACCTGGTGACGTGGGTAATAGCAGAGTGGCTGGGTGGCGTTCCGTCACATTTGTTTAAATGTATTAATTTATTGCCGGTTTCATAATTTGCTGTCTGATTGGCTGTAAATTTCATACATATTAGTTGATATCAGTTGTCAGTTAGTTTTGATTTATTACATGTTCTATTTATTTTATTTTTAAACTGATCATATGCAAATTCAGAATGTGATAACAGCTTTTGGCTTTGATTTAAAGTATTTGGAGCCATCCAGAGTGGGTAAAACCCTGAATAAATTTGTTTCCATTTGATAACTGTCTTGCTAAAATTGGAAACTGATACATTGTGAAAATGAACTCGGGATTATTTCCTCTGAAAGTCACACTTTGCAGTTTTGGCTGGATATATTTGGAATTTGGTGCATAATCATGAGAGTGTTAAATATATTTCCAAAAACTTACAAACATAACTGCCCATTGAACCTTACTTCCCTTACTGACCAATATGGGAAATCATGAGAGTATTGCCCAACTGAAATGATATTCCTTTTGGGCAGGCATATACTGAAAGAGGCACTTGACCTCAGGGCCGCCATCAGGGCATGACAACCATAACGGTTGTCATGGGCCCGGCGGTCCTGGGGGCCCGAGACCCACATTCATTATGTGCACATATATATATATATATATATATAGCGATTTTCGATATATATATATGTGCACAGAGGGCACCCTGCTACCTGTACATTGCAGAGGGGGGCCCAACAGCACACTCTGTCCTCCTTTCCAGCTGCACTCGGTCTAACTTTCCTGCGCCCTGCGGCCGCCAGAGCGTGCCACGGGTTACTATGGCAACGCTCCGCACAGCACGCAGGCCTGTCTCGCGAGCGTTAGTCAGAGAAGAGCTGGAAAGAAAGACAGTGTGTCCTGCTGGGCCCCCTCTTCAATGTACCGCTGCTGGCTCCCTCCACCATGCCACAGGACCAACAGGGAAAGTGATCTCCCCCCTCCCTGGCACGGTAAGAACCAGGGAGGGTGGAATAAAATTGAAATATAGACACAAAAAAAAAATACTCCCCTCCATGTTACACACACACTGAATCCTTACAAGCACACTCTGCACTGCACACACACACACACTACATTCACTAAACACACTTTGGTCTACACACACACACTACATTCACTATACACATTTTGCTCTACACACACACTACATTCACTATACACATTTTGCACTACACACACACTACATTCACTATACACATTTTGCACTACACACACACACACACTACATTCACTAAACACACTCTGCACTACACATACTCACACTACATTCACTATACACTCTCGGCACTCACTACAAACACTACATTCACTAAACACACTCTGCACTACACACACACTACATTCACTAAACACACTTTGCACTACACACACACACACACACACTACGTTCACTATTCACACGTTTCACTCACTACACACTACATTTACTAAACACGCTCGGCACTACACACAAACACACACACACTGCATTCACTATACACACGTTGCACTCACTACAAACACACTACATTTACTAAACACACTTTGCACTCACTACAAACACACTACATTCACTACAAACACATTACATGCTCTATACACACTACATTCACTATACACACTACACCAACTACAAAAACACACACTCTGCATTCACTATACACACACCTACATTCACTACACACACACTCTGCAACAAAATGCTTGCATACAAACATTACATACATTACACAAAACGTACAATCTGCATCCACTATACACACTGCATCCATGACACACATACTGCATCCAATATACACACTGCATCCATGACACACATACCGCATCCACTACACACATTCTACATCCACTATACACACTGCATCCATGACACACATTCTACATCCACTATATACACACACAGACACTTCATGCTTGTGGGCGGACTCGGGTCTGGCCCCGAGGGCCCAGATCTTGAGCTGTGTAAGGGGCCCTAAAATTTCTGATGGCAGCCCTGCTTGACCTTCTAGCTTTAAATGTATTGTATGGATAATGCATTAAATTATTCAAAAATAAACAAGCTGTAAACTAATAACAATATAACATTTCCTTCATATTTTGTAAATCTATTTGACACTGAAATTTTGGAAATAGTTGTGAGGGACTGACTAGCAGATGTCAATGCTCTCAGCACAGCCTCAGCTCTGCTTGGACTCGGAACAGGGATTTTTGAGCATTGCAGTTCAGTTATCATATTCCACTTATGAATGCTGTTTCAGAACTACAACTCAAAGAAAGGTTTGTAATTCTTCCTAATGATATGTATAACTACAGGTTAGGATCAAGGGACTCAAAGTTAGAAAAACACAGATACCATAGCTGGTGTGAATGGAGTATTTTAGGTCAGCGAAAAGAGGAGGCTATATAGACAAGTAATGAAACAAATTAAACATACAATGGACAAAGTCGTTTAATTTGTTTTGTGATTTGTAGATCCGACCATGGTGCAAAAAAAGATTGATTGAAAAAAAGATGATCAAGGTTAGGAGATAGCCACTAAAAGTTTATTTTAATCGCAAATCAAATGTAAAGTAACTAGTAGAAGGAAGGAAAAGAGGTAAGAAACATTTAAAAAATCAGTGATTATATAGTGTATATTTATTAGATATACAATACTTAAATATATGAATATAGTTTTTTTTTTTTATTGCTCCTCATTTTTTCCCCTCTATCGGTTACTCCTATGAGTAAAGTGTGAAATATACACATAATATTTGTATTTTGCAGTACATTGATTGGGCAACTTCCTTGCCATTTTGGTTAGTGCGAATCAGATTTGGATGAAATTTGTCCAGACCAAAACACCACATTTCTCTCATGTAATCATTAAAAAAAGTCATTAAAAAAGTCAATCAAATTTAAAAAACTGATACAACTTTATATATTATTTAGTCTCCAGTAAAAATGCACAACTCAGTAGAAACACTGTGGGAACAACTTTCCCCACTCAGCATATTCAACACATTTACATTACACAATGTTTATATTACACAAAAGACCTTAAAACTGTTCTGTCTCCTTTGAGGGGGGAGGGGGGGGGGTGGGGGTGGGGAAGCTTTGTCTATTTTGCCAGACCTCTAAAGGTGATTTTCCTGCTTTCTTTAGTTCCTGCTAGATTGTTATAGTCTCCATAAAGCAAGTGTAGTACTTATTTGTCCTATAATATCTTTTCACGGTGTTAGAATTTCATTGAAATTCCAGCATAGTCAAGCTGAGTATTTTATTAAGATGTTATCTATAGTGATGTTGCGAACATAACATTTTCGGTTCGCGAACGGCGAACGCGAACTTCCGCAAAAGTTCGCGAACCGGCGAACCGGGTGAACCGCCATAGACTTCAATGGGCAGGCGAATTTTAAAACCCACAGGGACTCTTTCTGGCCACAATAGTGATGGAAAAGTTGTTTCAAGGGGACTAACACCTGGACTGTGGCATGCCAGAGGGGGATCCATGGCAAAACTCCCATGGAAAATTACATAGTTGATGCAGAGTCTGGTTTTAATCCATAAAGGGCATAAATCACCTAACATTCCTAAATAGTTTGGAATAACCTGCTTTAAAACATCAGGTATGATGTTGTATCGATCAGGTAGTGTAAGGGTTACGCCCGCTTCACAGTGACTGACACACACACAAACACATACACTGACAGACGTATTGACACACACACACACACACACAGACATGCTGACACACACACAGGCATACTGACATACACACAGACACACTGGCACACACACAGGCATACTGACATACACATAGACAGACGTACTGGCACATACACACAGACATTAAAACATTCACGATTTAACCTCCCAGGGGACAAGCAGGTGGTAGAGACCTGAAACCGGACAAGGAAACGCTAGCACACGACAAAAAAGGGTAATCTAAAACAGAGCTCAGCTCACACATACCAACAACCACTATGAAACAAATATCACTTGTACTTATGTTATGATGTTTTTTTCCTTTCTTTCTATATATGTTATGATATACTTGTTTATAGAAACAAAAAACAGACAGTTACAACATAACCACTACCACAATGTAACTGTTGACGCAAAAATAAAGAATTTAAAAAAAAATTCACAGATACATACTGACACACACATACACTGACACACAAAGATATACTGGCAGACATACTGACACACACACTCAGACATACATACATACACACACAGGCACATACACTGACAAATATACTGACACACACACAAACACATACACTGACAGATATACTGACACACACACAGACATGCTGACACACACACACACAGGCACACTGACACACACACACACACACACACAGGCATACTGACATACACACACACATACACAGACATACATTCACACACAGACATACTGACACACACAGACATACTGACACACACACACATACTGACATATACAGACATACTGACATACACACAGACATACTTACACACACAAACACACACACACATACATACACATACACACACAGGCATGCTGACACACACACAGGCCTACTGACACACACATGCACACAGACATACTTACATACACACACACACACACACACACACTCACAGACATACTGACACACACACACATACTGACATACACAGACATACTGACATACACACAGACATACTTACACACACACACACACACACACACACACACACATACATACACATACACACACAGACATACTGACACACATGCACACACACATACATACACATACACACACAGACATACTGACACACATGCACACACACAGACATACTTACATACACACACACACACACACACACACTCACAGACATACTGACACACACAAACACATACTGACATACACACAGACATACTTACACTGTACACACACGCGCACTCAAACACACATTTAGCCACCCTCCAGGTTCTTACCTTTTTCTGGAGGGTGGTTTCCCTGGTCCAGTGGTAGGCTGAGGCAGATGGGAGTTCTCCTCTGGAACTCCCCTCTTTCTGCCATTCTCCTCCCGCGCGGCTGTGATCTCAGCTGGGAGGAAGTGACGTGCGGCACTCACTTCCTCCCAGCTGGCTGCAGAACAGGAAGGGGCCCGGTTGCGCTGTTTAAGCGTCACAGCGCCTGACTGGGCCCCTGCTCACACATGCTCCACGGGTGGCCCTTAGTGCATGGGCCACACGGGGGGCCTCCTTAGTGATTAGTGGTACTATGCGTGCAAGCTACTGTGACAACAGATATGAGTGGCACTGGTGTTACACTGTGCCCTGGCAGGCCCTGAAACGCACACTCGTGAAGGAAACTGACTGCTATTATATTACAGTCCAAAAAGTTTATTTTTTATTAAATGCAAGCTATTGGGACACCAGATATGAGTGAGTGGTGGCACTGGGCAGGCCCTGAAACGCACACTAGTGAAGGAAACTGACTGCTATTATATTACAGTCCAAAAAGTTTTTTTTTTGTTAAATGCAAGCTATTGTGACACCAGTGAGTGAGTGGTGGCGCTGGGCAGGCCCTGAAATGCACACTAGTGAAGGAAACTGACTGCTATTATACTACATTAAAAAAGTTGTTTTTTGGTTTAAATGCAAGCTATTGTGACACCAGTGAGTGAGTGGTGGCACTGGGCAAGTGGGCACAGTATATGCTGTGAGCCTGACACACAGGCTGGCTGGCAGGCAGGCAACTGCAATTACATTACACCGAAAAAAAAAGCATACTGATGTTCTAGCCCTAAAAATGGCTTTTTGGGGTGCTGTCCTTACAGCAGAGATCAGATGAGTCCTTCAGGACTGTAGTGGACACTGAATACACTAGCCTAGCTATCAATTTCCCTATCAAATCAGCAGCAGCTACACTGTCCCTACTCTCACTAAGAATGCAGCTTCACAATGAATGTAAAATGGATGCTGTCCAGGAGGTGGGAGGGTCTGGGAGGGAGGGTCTGCTGCTGAATGGCTGGAATGTGTCTGCTGACTGTGAGGTACAGGCCAGGGTCAAAGTTTACTCAATGATGACGAATAGGGGGCGGACCGAACAGCGCATATGTTCGCCATCCGTGGCGAACGCGAACAAGCGATGTTCACCGGGAACTATTCGCCAGCGAACAGTTCGGGACATCACTAGTTACCTACATAAAAAGTGCTTAATGGTTACAGAGAACAAAAAACACGTAGAAATCTGTCATGTTCCATTATCCATTCATCCCTTTTTCCTACATCACTGTCTATATATTCAGAAAGTGTTTAAATAGCTAAACTTATATTTACCATCCTTCAATTTGTGTAACTTTTTTTCTAATCTTTTGACAACTGTACACATTCAGGATAATACATTTATGTGCCAATTAATAACCCTATAAAGGAAACCTATAATGTCAGGAATACAAAAATGTATTCCTGACATTATAGGTATAAAACACCATTTATTCTGCCGACCCACCTTATCCTCCACCCCCAGGGAAAAACATAGTTTGCTTTTTTCAGCACTGCGTGAGTCTGGTCCTGTGTGGCTCCACCCACGCTCCACTGACGATCTAAGCCAATTCACTGCTTTCCCATAGGAGACTAATTGTGCATGCGTGGCAAATCAGCATCTGCATCTCCTCATAGAGATGCATTGAATCAATGCTTCTCTACGAGGAACGTTCAGCGCCTCCATGTGGAGTGTGGAGTCTCTTAATGTCAGTGCTGCACAGGAAGCACCTCTAGAAGCCGAGTGTTACAATGCAGCAATGTAGACACTTTACATTAAAATGCCTATAAGGACAGGCTATAGACACCACAACAACTACATTAAGCTTAAGACTATAATGTCCTTTTAAGTATTAAAGAAAAAGAGAATAATCCGTTTACAACATTCTTGTTTCTAAAGAGTTAATACAGATGCTTTTATCTTTCATATTTAGAAACATGTTTCAATTCATTTCACTTAAGAAAAATACCCCGCAAACCACGATGTTCGATCATCTCAGCTGCGGGACGCCAAGAAATGAAAATATCCTTCTTATAACCACCTGGGGTTTACAGACAAATCTTACATATATCCTTTTTCCCACGCTGATCATGAGGACTAAATAGTACCGAGTTTTTACAATTACTGAAAGAATGCAACATGACAAATTTACTTCTCAATGACTATAGCTTATAATGTCCTGACCATGTATTGCTAATAGATTACAGATGGTGTGGTTATTTAATTATAAACACTTTAGTTTAAAGGATTTTTATTTCAGTTGCTTTATTGTTTAGACTTTGAAAGTGCAGTACAAAACATAAACCTACAAAGTTTTCTGAAATGCTAGTCTGTAGCTATTCTAAGAGGCAAATTCTTGTTCAAATTTCGAAATATTTATTAGCTGTTTGTTAACCTTTTGCTTCCTCAGCCCCCAGGAGAAACAGTTTGAGTGATAAATAGAAAAGACAAAAGGTTGCAAATTAATACCATATCATATTAAAGCTCTAAGGAAAGAAAGATATACAAGTTAGAATAACACACATCATGATAACTTACTATATCATAATAAAAAAAAACGATAACTGTAGTATAATAAAAATGTCTGATATGTGACATACCCCTGTGTAATATTTTTATTCGTTCAGTTACTATAAAATGTTTGAAAGGAAGTCATTTTATTACAGCTGCGATGTTAAAGCCGTTTCTAATGGAAACTTGATTCCCTTGTGAGATGAAAATAGCCATGGATTCTGGGTATACTGCACATGACTAATTAATGAATGGAATGTTGTGGAACAGGGCAACTGGTCAATTAAATGTTGCCCTACTCTGATCCAGTGGTGTATTTTTTTGAAGATCCGAAGGAGATTTTCCAAGCCAGAAAAGAGAGTCTATCCCACTGAATCCCGAGTCTAATAGATAGCTCTTAATGGGTACCTAAATAATATATACCATTCTCATACATAATCTATATATCTTGTCTTTCATTTAAGTGATGCTGTGTATCAGTGACATTTATGTGTGTGTTTTGGAGTGAAATTAGCTTGGTCAAGTAAAAAAACAAAACAAAACAAAAAATACCTCTGCTATTAAACAAAAACCACTAAATGTTGAATAGTTTGAAAAAAATGTTTGCAGCATTTAATTCAAATAGGGCCTAATAGTGACAGTGCCTATTCAGATAATGGCCTGGAAGTTTTCTGTGGATTGCCCTGGATGAGTGGTGATAATGTACCCTTGAGTGAATGAGCAAGAATGCTAGATTTGCTACAGAGTAAAGTAAACCTAGTTAAAATGCTAGGTTTTGCCTCACTCTGCAATGAGAAGGTGAGATTAATACAATATGACTTATGCTTAAAGAGTTGGGGACTTCATAGGCTTTAAATGTGTGTCTTCAGAAGCAGCTAGTGTGTTTGGTCAGGGCCATAGAGAATCTGGTGACTGTTTAATACGTTTTTCATTATTAAAATCAATTGGAGGATAGTATCTTGATATTGGTCTGGAGGGTAGCCAATTACTCTGGCCCTAATAACCACATGGCACCCTACACTGGACCAGGGATGTCTAGTCATCTTGACTGGAAGCTTTATCTCACTGGTGATTAAAAGAAATGGAAATTAATTATTAAAAAATACATTCATGGGTAGTCTGCTATAGGTATAGAAAAAGGCCAAAGCAAACGTAATAAAGTGCTTATTAAATACAATTCACACTGGTGCTTAGTATATCAGGCTATGCCTATTTTTTAAAATATATTTTCAATACAGGGATTAAAATAAATATATTTGTTATATTTGGACTCTTATGGGATCATCACTACAAGTTGCAGCACAGAACGGTTCAAGGTTATCCTAGTTAACCTGACTGTAATTAAATGTCTAGTGGAACCCTATACCTGGATGCTCTAGGTGAAGGATTTCTGTAAAAAACTGTGTTTTAATAAAATGTGCAATGTTGGTTTTATACATATTGCTGGAACATGTTCTAAAATCATCAGAATTAGTTGGAAAACTATATATCAAGTAATTAACATAGCACCAAAGGCACTGCTATAAAAACAATATCATAATTACATTCTTAGATTCATGCCTACATGTTAAGTCTTGTTTTAGTAATCAGTTCTATAACTCTAGTTATTCAGTATCTGCCTTTTCATAAGTTTTGTTTACAAAGCAAATTCTTTGTTTGACTTCAAAAGCTACCAGTGGTAGAAGACAAAACAGCTGCTCTTGTTACAGAGTTAAGGAATTTAAATGCTGGGGCACTTATTTCCTGCAGTCCCTGTATTTATTTATTCTAAACACAGTACCGAACACAGTTTATATTCAAGCAAATGAAGAAGTAATGGGAACTAACTCTGAATTTCCAGTGGGTGGTTATAAAAATATAAAACTATCATGTCATATATTACACATCACACATCTTTTTAGCAGACGGTTGGCTTTCTGTAAATGCAGGATTTGAAAGATCTAAAATTTTGTAGACAGCACAAAATATTTAAGGATGACAATGAGTCACAATACTAGAACTGATTATTGTAATACAAATGGGGGGGTATAAAATAGTGGGAGGCTAACAAGTGTCACCTCAGGGGTGGTGAATCAACTTGTTGGCTAGGGAACAAGGAACCATAAAATATTTTTACATTTAGTGATCTATTCTACTGTGTTCTAACAAGCTGAATAGTCATAAGCTCTAGAGAAGACTAAACACTGAAGGCCTAAAAAAATTAAACAGGCCAACATTGGGAAGTAAAACTGAAAGAAATAGAAAACATTGACTATAAGCCTTTAAAACATCAAGATAAAACGCTATCCCAAACCTTCTCAGGACAAGAAATTAGGAGAATTTATGTACGCATTACGCGTTTAGATTGCTCATGATTCAGACATATTTTGGTTGTAAGATCAGAAATTCAGTTAATCACTAATCGGCTCCAATTCGGACAAATTGCAGTTCGGACTAATTTTGTTAAATTATTTTTTCAAATACACAGCTTATCCAAGGGTTTGATTAGGAGTTATGCAATGGCAAAATTCTCAATTGTATCCAGTCTGTGTCATACATAGAAATGAATAAATAGGACATATGAAGTAACTGTTCCTTGATGTAAGTTCATGTCAGACACCAAAAGAGATCCTTTATAAACCAGAGAATAATCCATAAAACGTAATTGGAAATGAAGTCTGTGTTACTTAGTGCTATAAACATTGATGAAGCAGAAAAATTAGCTTCCAATCCACTAAGCAAACTTCAATGTTCATGATCAAGGATTCTGTAAAAAAGGAGTGAATCCTGAAAACATACTCATGAAAAAAAGGAGTGAATCCTGAAAACATACTCATGAAAAAAAGGAGTGAATCCTGAAAACATACTCATGAAAAAAAGGAGTGAATCCTCAAAACATATGACACATACTCTTGGCTGCAGAATCGTGCAAAGACTATTTCCAGTTTAAACTGTCAGATATTCAGCTTCAATCAATCAACCCCTCTCTTGCCCTAAATAAACATTCATACATAAACTAACAGTCATGTCAGGTGGATTCTAAATCGCTGCAACAAAAACGATGCAAGTCAAATCCAACAGGAAAATGTGTTAGCTACAAGCCTAAAAATCTTGCCACAACATTTCATCAAATTGGGATACAGGCAAAACTCCACTGTTATTCATAGCACTTAAAGAAGAAGTTTGTGGTAAAAGGTTGGCACGGCATGTTTATTAGAAGAACACTATGCTTACTGTGATTTCAGAATCAAATGTGAGGTGACAGTGTGTGAATTAGATCACATTAATAGGTTCAGAAACCTGTAGCTAGAGACCAGCAGTTGAGATTACAGTATTTTTTTCTCTCTATGTAATGTATGCGAGGAGAGAGAAACAACTATTATGGAACAAACAAACAAACACACAAAAAATCACTTATTCCACAAAAGCCTTCTATCATGCCAAATAATGCATCACATATTAAGGATTATGTTTGTTGAAGTTAACCCCACTTCTTCTTTCCTGGTAATTTAACAATAAATGTCTTTATATATCAAGATTTCCTGTATGTTACAATGAGGCTAAACATAAGCAACATCTAATTTAGTAAGAAATGTCCCACAAATTTGTTTGGCTATTGGTACATGCACACCGCATAAGAAAATTACAAGCCACCTGCATTGAAACATCTCATAAAAGTCGCTGTCCTTTGATTGGGTCCACATGCTTTCCCCCCAAAAGAACAATATTTCAACAAAATACACAAGAATAAATAAAAAGCAAACAAAATGAATATAAACTGCAGCTCTCATTTTTACATCGTGCAAATTCCGTAATCAGTCCGGTTCCATAAAGATTGTTTGCTTTTCAAAAATATGTTCGAAATAGCAAGGATATATATTTTTTTTTTTTTTACCATATTTGTCGGCCACGTTAAATAAGGTATTTAAACTGGTATATTTATTTTTAGATACAAGAAAGTGAGTGAGAATTAAAAGGGAAATACAGATCACAAACATTTTCAGTGTCAAGGATGTCATTTCAGCACTAGAGCAATAAGTAGTGCATCTCTATTTGTTAAACTATTAGTTAAACTATTCTGCCTGCTTCTTTTGGAAATCCATCTTCAGGAAAGAAATACCTTTTTTACATAGCCAGTTTCTAAATATTACATGTGTTTTGTAATTTCTCTCTTATCACGAGCATCATGTTGCATTAGCACCAATTTTGTATTTAATGTCTAACAAAATTTGACTAAATCCAGGCTCAGTTCAATGACTTGTGGGTATAAAAGTGAAAATAAAAATTTGTGGATAGGGATTTGGGCTAGTGCGCAAGTAACTTTTTTCTTTGTTTTTTATTGTATGTATTGGGGCTGATGTAGAGTAGTGAGAGTTTGAGTACCAGACTTTATTTTGTGTGCTTGTGTAAGACCCTATCTAGGACTAACGAGGCAAGTTACAAAGTATTTTAAATCCATTGCTCTCGTAAATTATGTTGCTGGGCTGCACGTGCATTACCTCCAGGTATTGAATTGATATAATCGTAATAAAAAATAAATGGTAGATTTTTATAGAACATTTAAATTAGACCAATCTATTTCAACAATAGAGCAACGTCATTTATTTTCAATATTCTGGTAAAACATTTCAGTTCACGCAAAGTTTTGTTTCTGTTTTTTTTCTTTCTTATTTAAGCAACATACGGCTTCAACAGAAATGTGAAGCAGACAAATCATAGGAAACAATAGTTTTTTTTTTTTTTTTTTCTAAAGCCACTTCCGAATTTCTACATATTTAGAAATACTGGAATTTCTAGTTTCAAAACTACTTTGATTTCTTTTCAAATAATTATGACATAATAAAACATAATTTCCATAGTGAGATGTGTGTATTTTAGGATTTTGTACAGTTTGAAATTATAAAAAGGTAAACCTGACTATAGGGGGAGTTCCCATTGTCTTCCTAGGTTCCAAATGAACATGAATGAAAAGATAATTATTAATGGGAAGACTACATCGATACTTCTCTAATAAAAGTATAAACTAAACTATGAATTTTCAGAAATTCAAAGTTTTCCGTAAATGTAAGATTAGCTAAGATTTCAATTTGGCTATTTTCACCGAACATTTAAAATCCACACTTTAGTGAATTATTATTATTATTATTGTTATTTTAAGTTTTATATAGCACCAGCAAATTGCGTAGCGCTGTACAATGGGTGAATATCCCTGTAATACAGAATCGCAAGCTTTTTGGAGAAGAGCATTTGGCTTTCCAAAAGTGTTGTAGTAAGACTTGACAATTCTAGTTTTAGCTTACCGAGAAATGTTGAAAAGTTTATTGAATAAAGGGGAATTGATGCTAACTGACAATTCACACCAAATAATAAAAAACAACAACAACAACATATAAAGTTCAATTTTTATCTTGGTTTTGTTGATGCTTTATTTTCAAAGAGACTTTCTGACAGTTACTACTATGTGAATGCCTTGTGTGAGGCTTAGTCCCTAAAATAGGAACAGTCACGAATTTGTGAAGCAATGGAAACATTTAAGTCAAAATAGTTATGATGGATTTTTTTTTCCAATGCTGCATGTTTTGGATAAAAGTTTCAATTCCACTGTGAATTAGCAATAATTCTAGGTTTAGTGAATTAACCATCAAAGGTTTCACTTTCAGGTGAACTTGTAGCATGCTCGTAAATAACTTGCACCAGAGTACACTCTCTATTATTTTTCTATAAATCCTGGATGCTAATTGAAAGAAGATTCTGTATAATATTATATATTCCAAAATTGTATAAGAATATCAGATTATCAATCCAGGAAGGGTACATATAATTTCCGGTTTCAGAAGGATGTAAAGTGCAGTTGACTTGTAAGCAGGTTCTATGGATACTGCAATGTGATCATTAATTGGATATAAAGTTCTCCCCTCCCCCACATCTCATGTTGTTATGTAATTGCTATATATATTCATGTGCATGTGTCTATAAATGAGCCAGATCTTCTAGATCAGTGTTTCCCAACCCATTCCTCATGGACCACCAACAGTCCAGGATTTATGCATTTCCCTTTTTTATCCAAATGCAGATAATGATGAAACCTGGACTGTTGGTGGTTCATGAGAACTGGGTTGGGGACCACTGCTCTTGATTGTAAGCTCTTTTGTCAAGGTCCTTATCAACCTATAAATCTATGCATATTGCCAACCTATTGTTGCTGTAACAACTTGTAATTGTCTAATTTATTGTTACATTATATTGTTATGATATGATAAAGGGCTGCAGAATAAGCTGATGATATATAAATTCCAATATTAATAATAATTACAGTACATCTGCATATCTTCGGATATCTGATTTTTTTTTTTTTCTTCATTATATTTTTATGTATGTACTACCTGTATCCATGAGTCTAGGAGTAACTTAGTCATCAATAAAACAATTTGAAAGACAAAAGTAAGAAATCAACAGTCCATTTTCCTCTTGAGCCATGATGTATATAGCTTACCATTCTTGATCTCTGGCTGAACTTTATTATGCCATTCTTGTTTCTGTTTGGGAATCCTATACACTTTTGATTTTGTTTATACACTGTTTTTAAAAAATGCATCTTGCTGTAGTTAATAAATATTTGCACTATGCAGGCATGTTTGGAAGAATGTTAGTAGCTGTTGAAGGGTACATAAATAGAGTTCTGTTTGGAATGCACAAAGTATTGCCTCAAACTGGGACATATTTAGTCGGCACATCTTCTGAGGTTTGTCAAGCCTGTGTTTTATGCATTTGTGTTTTCATACATTACTGTAAATGGATTTAAATGGAAATGTCATACTTTATGCTCTGCTTACTGGATGTCACATACTATGATTGATTTTAAGATAGTCTTTTCACACAGGGGATTTAGTCTGGTTCCACAAGCTCTGTCTCTTTCTCTAATATGTTCTATATTCCCATCAAAGACGGCATTGAATTGTGTGTGGGGATAGAAGAACTAAGTATAGTGGTTCACACGGCACTCAGATTTAAAACTGATCTGTCAATATGTACACGCAGGTTTGGGATGTAGATTTTTTTCACTATATAAGTTTTTTAGAAATAGAAGTTGAAAAACAGAATTAAAACTCTTAAATCTATGCATATAGACAGATATATACACAAAATTCACAAAAAGGGCGAATGTTTGGAGACTGCTTAGGAGTGCCCATCTCTACTGAGATATCTGAAGAATTGGTCACCCAACTTGGAGACATATTAATGGCTCTCAATTGACAGGAACACGCAAATTATATTTGTCAAGGACCAGGTGAACTGCCTGCAGTAGGTTGTTTAATTTAACCTTTAACATGGGAGACAAATGAGATACTTGATCATCTCTTACAAATTGTGTCGTCCAGGAAACTTGCTACAAGTCACAAATGTGTGTGTTTGTGTAACCCAAACTGCTGGACTATTACTCTAATTAAAAAACATAAATGGGATGCACTACACATGCATTATTTATACAATGAGATTATATTACATTAATTAAATAATGTTTAGGCACTATCGTTAAGTTCTCTGACACAGTGAAAGTTATATCACCTCTTGAGATGTTTTTTAATGTTGCTTTGAAAGATTCGAACCTCTATTTTGTGTGTACTTATTTATTTTTGTACATTGTATATAAATGTATCTTATGCTCCTTGTATCTTCCTATTTTGTTTCTCTTTAAACATATGTAAACTGAACAAAAAAAAAGTATAAAAAAAGTAAAGATGATCATTTTGTTTTTTTATATTACCCAGTCAGTTTAATATGAAGGGGATGCAGAGGTAACTGCAGGATTTCCAAAAGGAAATTGTATTTCTTTCTTTTTCTAAATGCCAACATCAACAAGGAAGTTCTTTTTAAAATAAAAAAAAATCTTAAATCCAAACACTGCGTTTCATAACCCTTGTGCCCCATGTTCTTTTTTAAACAGCAGCTAATGAAAGAAAAAAGGAGAAAAAAGAAAAATACATAGAAAAGGGGAGCCAATACAGGGAAATCCTTCTTGAATGGAAGGTAACCCCTATAATAATGACAAACAAAGAAAAGGCAGTAAGATTCCTGTCTATCTAAAGGTAAAATTGTAGAGATCGGTTGGTATCCAATATCTATACTGAGGTCAGAGTGGAAAAATACCTGCTAAGGTTAACTATTGAATGAGCAAGTTAATAATAATAATTAAAAAAAAAAACCTTTAATACAAATATTACGAAAAACATGAGATTCCCTAATAATATTCTGAGGGAACGTATCACCACCAAGACAGTTTCAAAAACTAAATAGATAAAAACAAAAAAGAAAAAAAATAGATAAACAAACAAAAAAAATCTAGTATAAATGTAAGAGGTCTACTAAATGGTGCCAGAGTTATTAAATCAAAGTATTTCATGTACCAAAATGATAGTTAGTAGACATCTACTGCTCCATAGACTGTAAAACAATATAAAGGTGTGTATCCACTAGAACTCTAGTGGACTACTAGAGTTATGAACCAGACACTCAAAGCTCTCACAGGCTGCACTCAGGCTGACGCTAGATCCGTGGGATGTATTGAATATAAGAGCGCAACAGTTTCTAATTCTCGCATGAAAACAGTTACAAATTAAATATTGTATCAAGTATGATCCTGTTAAGATAGTTGCCCTAGTATAGAGTAAGGCGATGTTAGTACAATAGGTCTGATGGTATAATCTCCCTATTGTCCCTTCGAGGGCACCTCTTAACAGTAGCTGTCCCTATGTTTTTAAAGGTAGATAAACGCCCACCCAACGGATCCCATCTATGGTAATGATAAGCTGAACTCTCGATGTGTCTTATACCGAGTAAGAAACAGATGATTACGGATTTTGCAGCTTAAACATCCATCTGGTTACTAAGTCGGCATTAGAATGAGTGGAGCCATTCGAGCGCCTGCACCCCTGATGTGTGTTTCACCTTTTGGCTCATCAGAGGGGAACCAGACTTCGATTGTGTCTGGTATTTACGTAAGTATCTTGGTTGTGATTGGATGAGGAGATTTTGAAAAGACCAATCATCACTTCATAGAATCATCAAGTACTAGAGAATTAAGAAATTATAAGTTTTTATTTACATATTGTATCTGTTAATAATGACTTATAAGAAAGATTTTAATTATAAATATTATGACATGCGGAAGATTGTTTATTAGAAATGGATTTTAAACACTGAGAACATATTGATCACGCAGATCACTCTCAGTTTCTGGGCGTGTTCAAAAGGCCAGTATACCATATTGCCAGTATCTGAGAGCGAGGAGAAATTGCTCAAGTGAAGAGTCTTTTATAAGAGAGGCTAGTGAACTAAGAAAAGGATTCAAGGCACAAGGATATCTGAATAGAGTACTGAAAAGGGCATTTCAAAGGGTCATATCGATGGACAGAACCACATGCCTGAGGACTACTAGACTGGGGGAAGTAAGACACACATAGGGGGCTGGAGGGAATTATATTTACAAACGGGATGGGGGAAAGTAAGACACACAAAGGGGGAAAGTAAGAGACGCACAAAAGGGGATACATCACAAAGGGCAAAATTGGAAGATATAATACATTGAAGAGGATGTAAGACACAAAAGAGGAGAAAGATACACAAAAAGGAGTAAAGCATTTAAAACATAGGATAAAAAACATAAAGGGGGTAAGAAATTCAAAAGGGGGTTTAAGACACACCCAGGAGAAGATGCATTTTGCAGGGGAATGGGGGTTGGGGGGAGGGAGTTTGGCAAAATGCATCTTTGTCTGAGTAGTCAAAAAACGCTTGCACCACCCCTGATTGTGATAGCCGAATTCAAGCATGTTTGAATATTATATATAAAATCTATTTACATGCAAATTGATTCTACCCACCTCCATCTAATGAGTGGATATTTGCATTATATATGTCAGCTCTTTTTAAAAAGTGGGTGGGGAAATAACAATTTGTGGGTGGAGCTACAAAAAGCTAATTCAACCCAGAGAATAAAAAAAAAACAATGTATTGGAAGCATTGCAATTAGCAGGCATGTATGAGATTGCAGGCAGAAATAATTAGCTATACCAGCTAGGAATAAAACACATCTTTGATATCTATTTAAACTAATCTTGAATTTTATTTAAACTTGTCTAAAATGTTTAATAATTCTTCCTTATTTATATGAATTTATCCTCATTTTTTTTTAAGGGTTATATTTTTTAATATAACCTCATGTTGCAGAAATAATCAATGACTGATAAAGACTTGGAATGCTGAAACTAGCATAACTACCTTTGAACTAAAATGACTTGTCCAGACTGGCAGATTAAAATATGTTGAAAGCGGACAGCTGAATGCTTTCATGGTTCTGCAGCTCATTTAGTCATAATAAACAGGCTAGGCAATAAGTGATTCACGTCACAAGAGATAACATTCCCACGGGCACTGCCCACAAATCGCATTATGCTGCCAATTGCCCTCTGTCTGTTAACACATTCTATGTAGCTGTTAAGAAAAATAGCCTGTGGCATTTCATGCAACAGTTGTATATGCACTTTGACTTAATATATACTATGTAACACACTGATTAGCTAAATGTACAAGGCACAGAACTGAAAATGAATTTATCTACCCATCAGTGTCACAATAGTAGCAACATTATAAGTAACAGCTAACATTGACTGCAAATATTGACCAACACGTTCAAACTATCCCCCCTCCGCCAGACCCTCTGTTTTCAAAAATACTTTTTTAAACCTCCTCTGCAAAACTATTATTAACAATAATAAAGATAGTAACTAAAGATGAAACATCCATTATCAATCTCCCATCGTTTCGCCATTTACTGCTCCTTTATCTTCTTAAAATTCCTACTGATAGTTTGCTCTTAATGCTTTTCTATTATTGCCTTTTCCGTTTTAAAAGGGTTCCACCCCTGGTTAGTGCAGAAAATCATGGAACATGAATCATGGAACACTAAGACAAGAGTCCAACTCTGGCTTTCGAGGTCTAATTACTACCCATTGACTTTACATGCACACCAGTGTTGCTACCACTAATAAAGCCTTGTTGGGCCTGTGCTCAACTGTCTGGGTTGATATGTACAAAGGAACCAGTATCCAGCCACCAGTTCACTCCTGTGTTTTTACCACCAGGGTATTTGTGTTAGCTGTGTGCTTAAAGCATATTCATCATTCTGCACAATTACAATTATTTCTATAGTGCCAACATATTCTGCAGCGCTGTACAATAGGAAACAAGACAAACATTTATTTTTACGAAAACATGTTTGACGTAGGGTAAGAGTAGGTGAAGAGGGCCCTGCCCAAACAAGCTCACATAAATGAATTATAAAAATAATAATACATGCTTACCTCTTCGTCATCATTGGTCACATTAACTTAGACAAACACCTGATGCAAGTACATGCCTTTTTGGTTTGGTTGCACCTTGCTGACTGTCTTGGATAAAATAAATACATGATGGCAATGTAAGTGGCTCAATTTATCCCATCACTGAAACCGGACAATCCTCAGGGATATGAGCGTGGTCAATTTTAAGCTGGTCATTGTTGTTAGTGATCACAGTAGAGGTAAGTACTTAGAAACTGTTTCCCCCATTCAAAGGTTTATTTTATGCCAGCAACAACAAAAACAATTAAAAAAAAATAAAAAATCTACTTTATTTTCTGCAATATAATTTTTCTCCAGCATACAGCCCTGGATATAAGCCGTGAGATTTGACACCTGTTCAATGATAAATGCTTATTAAACCAACATGTATACATGTATCTGGCAGTATCCAGCAAGTCTTCGTTGCTTCTGTCCAACCAGAAACAAAGTTATTTCTACATCTATATGATTTCTATAGCATCAACACACTCCAATGCTGTACAGTATTATGGAATACCAAGTAGCTTCCATGCAGTGTATTTAGGGTAAGTAGTTTGCATGTTACATGTTTTTGTGTTTATGGGTAGATTAATATGCCTACTATCCAATAATAAATTATATTACCCTAGGATCGGTCCTTCATATGAAATAGATAAACATACAGATTGACAGGTACATAGCCATATAGACAGACAGGTATGTAGACATACAGATAGGCAGGTAGATAGCCATATAGACAGACAGACAGAGAGGTATAGAGACAGACAGACAATAACTATCCATTCTCTTTGTCCTGATGTTCCATGTTATAACTAAACATAACTAGAGGTTTTCAGCCCTACCTTTCTAATAAGAGATAATGCCAGTCAGTATAACAGGTCCATATAAAACCAAAAAAATGTCCTATTTGAATGGAAAATATGTTGTAATACATTTAAATGATCCACAGAGAAAGCAAGATCTGTGTGCCTAAATCAACATGAGATCTAACCCTTGTTCCAAAAGTCAGATTTCTTAAACTAAGGATCATGGTTTTAGCTGGTTCACTTGATTTACTAACAATGGGTTTTCCCACCTGCTGCCAAAAATACATGTAGTATATGACTTTGCAGCCTGTGTTAGGCTGTTGAACCCAAACAGGATTATGTGACTATTTTGGCAGGAAGTCTAATCTGTCTAAAGACACGCAACGACTTCCACATCGCTGGTGTTACTGCTTCATTCATGAATATGGAAATGTGTCATCGTCACTGTCAGTGCAAGAAAACACAATTATTATGACACTATTTTTTACAAAAGGAAGGGTTACAAAACTGGGAAAGTAAACTTTAATCAAACATTCCTATGCAGAAGGGATTGTTATTTATCTTTAGTATTACTTTGTTATCATACTCCTACCAACCTGCATTTAATTTTACATGGTAAATCAATAGTCGGGAACATCACAGTGTCAGGAACCATGGCCATCTTTGTTTTTGTAAATCAGCGTTTCTATGAAAGATTTTTATGCATACGATACAGAAACAGAAACAGTAAGGGGCACGCAGGTCCGAAAATGAGTACGATAAAGGGTCATGAGGTTATGAAGTATCAAAATCAAACTTAGAGATAATGGACATTATAGATTCAGCACTATTTACTCTCACTCACTCGGCAGCCTGGTGTAAGCTAAAGGAAAAAAAAAAAGCACAGAGTGTGTCAAAAACTCATCACCTGCCAATAGAAGTCTGCCCATAAGGAAAAGGAAAGGGCAACATGCCTGAAAATTACCTTGTTTATAACAATAATTATGTGTAGTTTCAGATATACTGTCATGTATCCATCCTCTCTTTGTGGAGATTGTAGTAAAGGTTAACTTCCTGAGAGTGGTGGAAGTGCCGCTCAGCGGTCCTGCGCCGTGATGCCTGACTTTGGTAACATATCGGTGGACTCCGGCCGCTGCGGATCCACGTTATATTATAGCCCCATGTCCGCCCATGGTAATGATGACGTTGACATGCATGTGACGTCACGCAAAAGATGCACACTCACGTTTTGGGGTTAAAGGCCAGGTATGGCCAATCAGATCTGCAGGAGGGTTATTTAAACCCATTTTTCCTTCCACTCATTGCCCTGTCATGGTTTCACTTTGCTGGTTATCCGAGAGTGTGTTCCTGATCGTATTATTTCTGTTTTTTTTACTTTGGCTTTCTTATGATTTCCCTGATTTCTGGTATCCTTCCCTCATCGTTGTGTCTCATTCTGCATCCCTGACCTCGGCAAGTATTTTGACTATTCTTGGGTACATTAAGTCTGGCCATTCTAAGTTCTGGTTAGACGTTATCCTTAGTCCTAGGTGTGATACTATTCTGCGTGCTGGATCAATTAGTATTCCGGACATATACATGCTGGTACTGTTGCAGCGTATTTAACAGTGGATAACAGTTCTTCTGTGTCTATCAGTTTCTGTGGTGTTATCCAAGTACCAGTAGTATAAAGCGATACCAGGTCTAGTTCCTGCTCCTCCCCCTCCCGCCCTCTTCACGTGAGCACCAAAAGCAAGAACTCGAGTGACAGGGCTTATGACCCTTCTCATTTCATGAGCTAAGAAATTCAGCCGTTTCAGCCACATCGCCCCCTATACAGTTGGGTGTGGTCTAGATGGGACAACGCCACCGTCCGGTGTATACGTGCCATGGCCATCTTTTAATAATTAGTCTCATCTCATTATTGTTAGATAACATATGTATACAAATTATGTATATTATCCCCTGCCATCTTGAAGGCTCCATGCTGAATTAACATTAGGCATCTGATATTTCTCCTGTTTCTAACGTTTGACCCGCTTCTTGCACAATAAGACAACATAGCTGATATAGATAGATATGTAACAAAGATTTTATCAAATGGACATTATAACTCTCAAATGTGTGCGCTTTGAACATTTTACATTTGTTAATTCTCTAAATCAAGCTTTTTACTGACTGTCTGACTAACATGAAAATAGATATAACTTTGAGATATATCCCTTTAGAAAAGACCTAAGCTACAAAACCTTGTGATCTTTGTGGATCAACTCAATTCAACAGTTACAAGGTGTTGAATGGAATAGTAACAGTATTTTCAGGAGCTGTCAGTTACAGGATTCTCTTTTACCATAAAACATTTATTATCTTTAATATAAAGCTCCTGAAAGTTTTAATAGCATCTGTGAAGGAATACTCACAGACACAGTGAAATATAACAGTCTGCTTGTTATGACCTCCTGTTGATAAAGAACTCATCATACATTATAAACTAAAACATGGCAAAAAAAACCCCACTCAACTGTCTCACTGAGCCATCTAATGGATTAAAAATTCTATTTTTTTATTCTCACACCCTTCCTGTACGTGGGCTAATAGCCTAGAGCAAAATTAAGTCTTTCAGTGTATTAGCATAAAATGGGAAACGAGGAATTAATACAGGTCCTTTGGGATATGTCACTTAGGATGTCATTGTAGATATCACTGCTCAACTCTTGCTGTTCTGGGCCGATAGAAAAATGCAATGTTTTTTTCCAACGCTGACAAGTCAGAGCTTGCATATAGCAATGGACATAATGTGGTAGATGGATAGGAGGTAGGGGATGGTACAGTACATGGACGTAACAAAGAAACATCTCTAGAGAAGATTTGGAAGCTATTGTCATAAGATTTAATTTGAAACACTACACATCTATTGCGGAACACAAACATAGTACTGAGTAGAGAGATTACAGCAGGGAGAATGTGGCCTTATTATTTGACTTCTTAGCTACAATATTATTTATTCGTAATACATTGATATGTGTAGAGTTTATTTTATTTTATTTTGTATTCCTTTTTTAACTGTCTTATGTGAATATTATTCATGTTACAGGAGATAAGATTAAAAAGAAATATTCACCCTTTAGGAAAATATAACATATATTATGTTTGCTTAGGTTTAGCCTTTGGGGTGGGTATGACTTAGGAAAATTACTGACCATTGCAGTGCCAAACTAATGGAGCCATGGCAGTTAGTTGCACGAGGTTAAATTATCACAGTATGTTTACGACCCCTTCATAAAGGTGGCTGTGGGTTCTATAAGCATGCTCCACAGTGCTGCCTTTCTAACAGGACTAAATCCACTGGTGAGATCAAGAGCATCAGCGTAGGAACCAGTGCAAATCTGGGGGACAGCCCATAGTAATCCCAGCCCCAACCAGTTTTCTGCGATTTTAAACAGACAAAATATATGTTTTCACAAGAATGGCATAAACACCTCTGTTTTTCTTATCTTTCTTAAACAGTACAAATTCTATAAGCTACATCAGATTTAGGGATCTAGGGAGAAATCGTTTCCCCATATCCCGAAGTTCCTACACCCATGATCAAGAGAACTGTTTGTTTAGTGGTGTCCAAATATTTTGGGAGTGAGCCTCCGATACTAGCATTTACCATTCCATACGTGACTATTTATGCTCACCTGTGCTACCGTGTGCATTAGGGTGGCAGATACAGGTGAGGAGACAGACAGATAAACATAAACGACAAGAACAACAAACAGAGAATGCATACATATGTTATATAAGCTTTTTTAAAAAATATAAATAAAATAAATATTTATAGATACCTCCTTTATTAAATGATACTAGTAAGATAAGCTGGGGAAATAATGAGAAGGGGACTCTTTTAAACTTTGCCTTAAGTTCAGCCTGATTGCTAAATAGAATATTCTGTTAGACTGCTGTTGGGGTCTGACAATTTTTCTTCTCACACCCATTAAATATATTAGATTAAAAAGCAAATCTTTTTGGATTTTAACATTGCAGAACAATTTGTACTGGCAACCAATTACATCCCAATTGTCTGTCTACAATTTTAATAACCTATTTAACATGTCCTCCTGCTTTCCAATACTCAAGGCAACATGGTGAGATAAGGATTGCAATCTCAGCCAATAATAATATTCCAAACATAGCATTCATAAACATAACTCTAAGCAAACCATTGCACGATGACACATACGACTGTACACTATACACACACAAATGAATAAACAGTATACTAGCATTTGTGATTATTGTTAAAAAAGGTTTTTATTCCATTGTAATCACCGCATGCCAATCCACATGCATTGTAAGATTTACGGTGGAATATTATGTTTATTCTTTATAGAATTTTCAGACGTCGTCTGACTAATAGACTATTTTACAATACAAGGAAATAAACAATTAACTCGCTTGTGATTGCATGACTAAATAAGAAAATTCCACTTTTTGTTATATGCTTGCTCAATTTGTAAAGCGTTAGCACGCCATCGTGCAGTCGAGAATCACTTTGCACTCGCTAGAGTTAGTCACGTACTATATAAAACATCAGTTAGGTTATTTGTATTGCATGAGGCCCTATCTTAACCTCAAATACAGACCACATCCTTCTATAAATAAAATCATTGGTTGCAAAATACACTTGACATTGCTGTAATTTCCCAAGTGCTATGTGTTGCTGGTGGATTTTATTTTCCATGATATAGTGTTAATGCAAATGTAAACATTTAAAGGGACACTCTAGGGGGCGGAGCCTGGAGTCTGAACGGAGAGGTCGCCATTTTCCAGAGCTCCGGAGAAAAAACGGCAAAAACGACTAAAATACTCGGAACCCGTAAAAAAACTCACCTCACACCGAGGGTACCGGCTTCAGCACAGCGTACTGAGCCCACCGATGCCCTTCTTTTCCACACCGGGCAGGAAAACCCGAAAACGAGGCGCCAAGGCCTACCCCGGGTGCGGACACGCGGCTGGACTTGCGTGGGGATTCAGCCCGCATTACACACCGGACTATCCCGACATAACTGAGGCAAGTGATATGGGGCGCAGGTCGCAAAAGCAGCCCCTACACGACACGAAAACACAGAGGGACATAAGCTTAATGCTGCAGACCCCACCATCCCCAGTGAACCTGGCACCGCCGGCCTGTCAGATGGAGGGAGACAACGCAGGCAACCTCCCCCCTAATACTCACCTGGTAAAGGCACTACCAAGACCAGGAGACCGCACAGACCCTCTCCCCTACACTGCTCACCCTCAGGAGGCAACGCCAAAGACAAGTGACCACACTCCTGCCTCCAGAAGTGACATCCGTGAAATGCTTACGAGCTTACAGGACAACCTTAAAAGCATGTGGGAGAAGGATCTGGCAGTACTCACCGCAGAAGTACACTCTGTAACAGCCCGCACACTGGCAACAGAAACAGGCCTGGCGGACTTGAAGCAAGACCTGCAATCCCTTGGGGAAACTGTACTCACTCTGCAAACATCACAGGCCCTGATGGCCAAACAACTTAATGTAATAGATGACAGAGGCAGAAGGAAAAACATAAAAATACGGGGCGTCCAAGAAAACCTGCAACTAGAAGAGCTGCCCCACTTCGTCAGGCGCCTGGTGGCAACGATCCTGCCATCCAAGCAAGCCAAACAATTTCAGTTTGATGGAGTATATAGGATTGCAAAATCGCCTAAGGCCCCCACCTCAGCACCACGAGATGTTATCCTGCGCTGCTGCACTATGACCGACAAACTGGGACTAATGGCAGCATTTCGAGGACAAACCCCCTTCGAGTTTGAAAATAGCCAACTTTCCCTATTTCAGGACTTGAGCAGAGACACTCTCATATGGCGCAAGACCATGAGGCCACTCACTGCAACCCTCCAGGAAGCAGGCATTAACTACCGATGGGCGACACCACAGACCTTATGGGTAACCAAAGAGGGAACACACTACAAAATCTTGGACCCTGCAGAAGGACCGGCACTGCTAAACACATTGGGTCTAAAGAACCAGCGCACCAATGTACCTTCAAGCCACCGGCGAGAGCCAGCGAAGAGCGGAGAAGCTCCTGACAACGGGGAACTACAAGAAGAGACTACCTAATTGGAAACCTACTTCACTCAACCCCAGTTGAAAAACGGGACAATACAAGTTCTACAGGACATTCTCTCATACTGCCCAAACCCCAACCAAAAGAAAGGTTCCACACAATCCGGAGCTCGAACACCCCTCCTACCTCCCCCCCCCCCCCCCCGCCCCTGGGTTACAGGGGAATAGCAACAGATGGAGCCCAAATACCTCCCAAGCGATCCCACACTCATTAATGCCTGACACTAGCAAAGTCACAATCAGACGGAACAGGTAGGCTGCCACCACAGGCTTCGCAATAGACATGTAAGGACCCACTTTAGCTAAACCCTCCTTGGCTCGGACCTAACATACACGACTAGACCACCCACGAATAGACCTCACCTAGCGAGTCACCACACGACAAAAGCCTACTCGACTCCCTCATAGGTACACATGCTAAGCCCTGCTCCGCCCACGGAGAAATACCCCGGTATTATCGCCTGGCAGAGGGCACTGACGAACACCAGTCTCAATAGACTTGGTGCTTGAGGCATACCAATACGACCAGGCCAAGTCAGTGGTGACAACGTCTACTGTATGTCTCACACACTACTATTAGGTAGCGACTACACACCGTTAAAACCCAATAGCCCTGCTATAACAAAAACATGTGCCAAAATGTACCTTCAATATGCATCACCTGTAACATGTTATACTGTTGATTTTTTGATATAGCCATTACGGCAAAAAGTTGTAAAACCAATACATTTTGCACGGAAAATAAAGAATTTAAAAAAAAAAAAAAAAAAAAAAAAAAAAAAAAGGGACACTCTAAGCAAAATAAATCAATAAATACAATATATATATATATATATATATATATATATATTATACACAAATCTGAGTGCACTCATGGTTTCTTCTATATCGAGAAGATTCTTTATTATTCCATGTTTCGATTCATTCACATTAATGTGTGGTAGGAAATAAATTGTTACAGGTCGACGTTACAGTCCCGCTTGGAGACTTTCCTCAGTGGTCCCCAAGAGCTATTGAGATGTCGATCTGTACCATTGTAATTCTTACCACACAGTAAGAAGAAACCGTAAGTGCAGTCAGATTTTTGAATTTTTTATTTATTGGATACTGAGGACTAGCACCCGGAAAGACACATGACATTTTAAGCAGGAGTGCAAAGACTTTACACATTTAACGCTGGGACAGGCTTATTGCAGCCTGATCCCTCTACTGAGAAGCCATCAAGATTGATGATTTATTTACGTATATAATACATGAGGTTTAAAGGACAATATAAGCACCAAGACCACTTCAGCTCTTTAAAATGGTCAGGGTACAATAACCCCTATTTCCTTAACCCCGCTATGGTAAGTATTGCAGTTTCTGAGAATTTGGAATAATTACCTTGCAGGGTTAACACTGCCTCTAGTGGCTGTCAATCAGGCAGTCACTAGAGGCACTTCCTGCTTGCAAGGTGACTTTTGGTCTCCTAACTGACGCTAGATGTCCTCACGCTCTGCACTAGGACATCCAGCGTCAGTCAATTAATCGTAATATTGTAAAGCACTACAGAATCTGTTGGTGCCATATAAATGGCAATAATAATAATAATAATAATAATAATAATAACAATAATAATAATAATAGGAAAGCATTGATTTAATGTTTTCTGATAGGGAGCCTCCTAATGCACTTGTAGCGATTTCCAAGCATGCACATTAGCGCCCACCTTGCCAGGAGACGTCGGAGGGGGAGGAGCGTCGACCTAGTGTCCAGGGACATTGGTGCTGGCATCAGGTAAGTACAGTAAGGGTTAATATAACTTTGCATTGCCAGCGCTATAGTATCCCTTTAACTGAATCAAATGCTTTCTTCTTGTACTTTCTTTAAAGACACAATTAGAAGAGAGGATTAGATGAAACCTGTGCATCTGGGAGGTGTAAGTTTAAATGTTTTTTTTCTTATATATTCACATTCACTCTTAATCTCCCATGTCTGGATGAGAGGCTCTTTTATTTGTATTTGTTTTGGTTTTGTAATACATAATTTATATAATTAATTAAAATTACCCAGATTTGACAGATTTAGGTCAAAATGGCAGTGGTAAAAATTTTGATAGTTTTGATAAAACATATAAAACTTGGCTGTCAGTTTACCACAACTAACTGTTAAGTAAACAAGCTTGTTTATTTTCAATTCGTTACCTTCCCAACCCCTGCCCCCTTGTAATAATTTCCTTGATTCAAAATAATTATGGGAAGATTGATTATCTGGTACCATTGGGGAATGAACTTCCACTGCATTCTCTGCTAATGTATGGATGGGGTGGGGGTTTGGGGGCTAACAGGAGTTAATACAGACACTGGTTGTGCAATCTGCTCTTACTTCCCAGATGGAATACACAGGATTCCTTAAATTGCATGTTAATGATGACCAGCACTTACACAGAAGATAACAATGTAAAAGATTTAAAGTCCCTCAGCACTTGCTAATTTATATATTTTTGAGGATAGTTCAATTTTTCATTTTATTTAAAAACCTAAGGAACTCCTTATGTAGGGTATAGTATAAAGAGCTTCCTTTGCCTTTTTCTTTTCTTTTCTTATCTTTTTTTTTTTTTTTATAGCTGCGAGGATTTGCAAAAGTTACTTGACAAACGATCAGTTACAATTTGGAATAGAGGTATATAAACACTCCAGCCAGTTGAAGGACTCTCTTTTTTTTATTGCAGTCAGATTGTTGTGTATTTTGTGTGTGCTCTGCTTTTCTTAGTTTTTCATTTTTTTTTATAGCTGTGTTTTGCTTTTTATGATTTGTTTACTGTATAAACTAATTTCTATTGATAGAAGGAAAAGAATTAGTAGGAACAATATACCCCATTGTAAAGAAAAAAATAAAAATTCTAACAAAAAGGATTAAAAACAGGAAAATAAAAGTGGTTTGAAAAAAACTTTACTGATCGTTATCTAATGGGTAACTACTTAAAAAAAAGATATGAATGCCTATAGTGAATCAAAAGATATGAGACAACTTATAGGGTATGTAAGACTGCTCAGGTAATCTGCTTTTAACCCCTTAAGGACCAAACTTCTGGAATAAAAGGGAATCATGACAAGTCACACATGTCATGTGTCCTTAAGGGGTTAAAAACAGCAAAAACGGGGGCGGGGCCGGACCGCCAGGCTGAACGGACGCAAAATGGAGTAGCTCCTGAAGGAATCTCAAGTTTTGGCCTTAAAACGAGCTTACCGAACAACCGGCTGCTGAACCCCGGCATGAGAGGTCACCCTGGTCCCGAGGAGAGGCTTGCTGAGAAGTTCTAGTCCCTCGGAGGGCGATCCCTGTCGCACGATGAGGACCGCTCGGGCGGTGAGCGAGGTGGACGGCCGCTGCCCAGCTATCCTGCCCACCAGCGGTAAAGAACAAAACCCGGGGTTGGGAAGGTCCGGTCCCGTGCCCCCCCCCTTTGGGCCGGCGGGGGTGATCCCGGCCCCCACCCTGTGACCCATCGGAACACCACAATGCCAGCGATCGGAGCGGAGGCAAAGAAGGCCCAGTGCACAAGTCCCCTTTAAAATGGCGGAGACCACATGGCAGGCGACTCTACTCACAGACGGGTGCACTCACCTCTCCTACAGCCACACAAACAGACCGCTGAGCGGGAACTGGCGGAGAGGGAAATAAGACCTCAGGAGCAGCGTGAATGAGGAACTGTCACGGTATAATGGCCTCCCTGCCACACGAATCTGCCCACCGCGAGGGGACCGCAATATACCTACTGACCACCCATAGCAAAGATAATTCCTGGAATCTCTTTCCAGTCCGATCTGCCCACAAAGGGACCATGAACAGAACAGCAGCCAACGAGCTTCCCGTACCAAGAACAACATCCTCGCTGCAGAAAGGCTGGCCCCCTGACAGGCAACCTCTGACCCTCGCCTGGCCGACATGGGACTCAATTGGGGTGGATATACTACAGTCTAGTCTTAAAATGCTAGGGCTACCTTAGGGTTTATTAGAGCCACTCAAGTTCTAGTCCAAGTCTAGCATAACTTGTAACCACTCTCTCAAAGCTCAGGCAGCCAAGAAAGATGAATACTCATTAATCTTCACCTAACCTACTTTAACCATGATCTCCTTTTTGTTATTCACTATTTGTATTGAGCTCACTAACTCAGCTAATGTACCTAAACTAAATGAACATGCTATGTATATGCATCCATAATTTATCCCAGTTTTATTCTTTAACCTGCCTAAATAGCATGTATTAAGCTTGTTTGTAAAACAAAAAACTAGTGCATCGTACTAACATACCCCACTGCTCTCCCTGTTATGTAATCTTGGCTTAGAAATCTGCATGTGGATTGCCTTTGGGGTACCACATGCCTGTATGTTACCCTCATATGCACTACAAAAATAAAGAATTAAAAAAAAAAAAAAAAAAAAAAAAAAAACAGCAAAAACTACAAGAAAAAAAAAACAACCTCTTCAATACAAAGCAATGTACTGTACAATTGTCCCTTCCCAGCACCACTGTGCCTGGGGATTTACTTTTATTATTCCCTGCTAAAACAATCGGCTCCCTGCTGTGTCTTTAAGGTCCAAGAGGCACAGCACAGAAGATGTCCGCCAGAACCACCTTTCTCTGGACTGTACCTTTATGCATTATATGTCCCTGGAAAGCTGTTGCGGTCCAAATAGCACCCTTATTGGAGAATCTGCACCCAATTTAGTGTGTTAAAGATTTACTGGATTGCGGCTACTTTCTGATCAGTGAGGAGTTCCAGCAGGCATGTGGCAGAGGCATAGTACTGGTCTCACAAAAGGGGTTCCCTGACCTTCAGAAAGGGAGTGCTCTATAGCCCCAGGAATTTTAAGATGCCTCCTTGCCCCCCCTCCCCCCCTTCAAATAGCAGTCCATTTAGAGGTTGGGGGACCGAGTGATACCCGCTTAAAGATTGATCGGACCTCGGCACAGTGCCAATTTGAGGAATAATTCTAGAGTGTTTCAGGGTATCACCAAGCCAGGCACTTGGTATGAAAAATGAGTCCAGACGATCTTCAGAAGTTCTCAGGTCTGGCTGACAAGCATAGTAATCATCTAGGAGCCCCCATGCCCCTCCCCATAGTGACACAAGCTTTTTTAAGGAGCTATAGGGACCACGCTCATAGTCTGTGGGCAGGAGCATGGCCTTCAAGCCTCTCCAAAAGTCTGTGGCATGGGGTCCTCTGTCACACACAGCAATTGTATAAAATACATTTTGATTGATTGTGATAAGAAGGCAAATTACCAGCCAAAGTAGAAAAACACAAGCAATGCTAGTGCCCCCAAATCCCTGCTTTTTTTTAAAGTTACATGTAACAAAATCCTGTCAAAGTTAGTTGTTTGTTATGTTTGGTAGCTGAAATGAAAACTTGTGTTCAAACCATTGTCAAACTACTTATGCATAGTGCAGAATTGAGTCCAAAATTTGAGCTTTTATAGAAGTGCATAGAAGATGTCATAAAGATAAATGTGCATTTTTTTTTACATTCCATTTAAATGACAAAACAGCACATCAGTATGTGTTGCTTCGGAACCTGAATGTATGCACGTACACTGAAAACAGGAGGAATGTTAATCTCTGACACTATCCTCTTAATATATGTAAACCAATACATTGTTAAATTATTATTATTATGTTATTATTATGTTATTATTTATATAGCGCCAACAAATTCTGCAGTGCTTTACAATGGGTGGACGAACAGACACGTAATTGTGACCAGACAAGTTTGACGCACAGAAACAGAGGGGTTGAGGGCCCTGCACAATGAGCTTACATGCTAGAGGGAGTGGGGTAAAGTGACAAAAAAGGTAAGGGAAGTATTAGACTAATGACAGTTGCAAGATAGGAATCAGTCGGGAGCTATTAACAGTTTAATTAATACGCTTTTATGAAGTGGGTTTTTAATGATTTTTTGAAGGAGTGTAGACTGGGTGAGCATCTAAATATATCCATATCACAGTATTTTGATCTATCTTGGAAGTGAGAGCATCTATGTTGGCTACCAGTCCATCCCTATCAGAAGTTCTTACTGGCAGTCAGTGTAGAGACTTCCCAGCACTTTTAATTAAATAGCATCATAGAGCCAAGAGTTAAGCAATGGCCAGGAAAGAATATAGTAACTGGAAGAGTAAAAACATCATGGGGAAGCAGAGGATCAATGGCCAGGGGAAGCATTGTAAGTGGATGAGTAGAAACAAATGGAGGCATTGATTATTGATGGCCAGCAGGATGTGGAGATAATCAATGACCATAAAGGAACATTGTCAGTTGCATTTTTTTTTTTTCGTTTTAAATTATAATCTGTAAAAATTAAGCCTGCCCCTTTAAATAGTGATGTGTTCGATCATTTATGCACATGTATATATATTGTGTGTGTTTTTGTTTAATATCCTGTGTATTTATTTTTATATATTTTCTAGCCTAACTGTCATTTAATATCAATTTATGTCTGAGTAAAGTGTATTTTCACCTCTCATTCACATCTATTATTAGTATTCTGTGTTATTATGTTAAGTTTATTTTGATTAATTGTTTGAGTGCAAGGGGTTTTTCTTCCCTCACCTGTCTAATTACTCCACTACCTTGGAGGTATTTAAATCAAGTTCTCTTGCAGCTATTCAGTCTTGAGAAAGTCCCGTGGGCGGGACGAAACGCGTAGACGTGACTGCATGTGTGGCTGGTCCCGCTTGATCTTTTTCGGCTGCCTCTTATTGTTTATTTATTCCAATTTTTTTATTTGTTTTCTATTTTTTATTTGTTTTCTATTTTTAACTTTCAAGTTTTGTGCCTCTTACCACATATTATTTTTCGTTGAGGTGAGTGAGGGGTGTTGTGCCTATAGACTCCTGACACTGGGAAGCTGAGGACTGGCGGCTATACAGTCAAGGCTGCTCCATCTCAATTATACCGCGGTCTTTTGAGAAGATACCGACCGCGGTATATATCTCCTAACTGTGAGTGATTTACCAGCTGTCTCTGTGGGTGGTCTGCCACAACTTTCACCGCGGTCTTTTTTGAAGATCCCGACCGCGGTGCATATTATCGTTCCTCGACGGACCCCTTTTGAAGTGGGTCGGATGCCGGCGGCATAGAACTCCCTCCCAAACCCCCCCTGTTTTTCCGGGGTTTTTTCTTCCATTACCTCGGTGGGGGGCCCACACCGAGGCAGGTACTTTTATTATTGTTTATTGACTTTTTATATATTTTCTATATATTTATCATTCCTTTATTGTTTATAGATACATTTTTTGTGGTTGCTTTTTTATGTTATTATTTGATCTTTTTGGCAGCTGTTTTGATACTTTATTTTACACTTTGTACCCACAATATAGAGTTAGGTGATAAATTATTTACATTCCACTCTGTATTGTATTACATATTCAAAAGAGAGAGTTGATTGGTACATTGTTTATTATAGTGCATCCGTGCACACATTGTGATTTTTTATTTATTTAATGTTTCCCTTGATTTTTTAAATAAATATATTTTTTGTATAGGAGTTATATCTCAATAAATACAATAGTCATATTTTTCTAAACATCTATTCTTGAGCGCACATACTTTTTTATATTCTTTTGAGCTACCACTCAATTTCAGACACTTGTGAATGTATGTAGCTGCCAACCCCTAATATTTGTTGTTAAATACACCTTGTATCCATTTTTCTATTGTCAGTTGCATGACTAGGAAAACAGAGCATTCCGTTAAAAAAATTAAATATTATAAGTTTTTTTTAAGTTTACTATACTCTTTAACAATGTTGCATGATGTGTACGCATTTGTGTGTTTTTTAAATTGCTTTATTTTTACACATTTCCAGCCTTCTTTATATTTTGAAATGCTGGAATTCTAATATTACATCCTTCATTAACATACCTAGAATAGTGACTCAGACAGAGAATTCTTTTCACGCAAGAAATAGAACGTGCAACTTAAACAATGACAACAGTGACATCTAGAGGAGCAGTTATGGAATATAACTATAAAGAAAGTTCATCAAATTTTAAATTTAATGTTCATGGAAAAGAAAAGAGATAAAATACACAGCAACATTTATGTATAGTTTAAATGTTAGTTATCTTATTAATTTGGACTTTTGTTATCACTGTGCTATCAGCACACTGTGATAGACTACTAACATGTATTCCACACATCTGCAGTTGTGCACTAACCGGATGATGCCTTGTACATGATTGGGAGCTACAAACAATATTTGTTTAAAGTTAATACTGATATTTTAAAGATGAGAGCTCATAGATAGATTAACATATTGCATAACATTAAAGGAACAATTCACACACCTTACCCACCTCTTCAGTTTACAGCCTCCCAGAGTAACTTCTATTTCACAAAAAGTGCCACACTCCACTCTCACCTCCAGTTCTGCTACTTTTTCACCTTGTCATTTGGTTCTTATCCCCCTTGATGCACGTCCTATTGTGTTTTTATACCAATCTCCTCTAGGTTATAAGCTAATTTTAGCAGAGGCCTCATCAACCTATTGTTCCTGTAAAATGTTGTAATTATCTCTTTTATTGTTAAATGTCCCCCTTTTTTGACATATTAAAGCACTGCAGAATAAGTTGGCGCTATATAAATACCAATAATGATAATAATAATAATAACAACAATAGTAATAATAAAGCACTAGAGCTTGCTAAATAGCACTTTATAAATGAGCTTGTTTCACCCCCTGATTGTTGATCAGAGAACTGGTCCTGTCACTTCCTGGTAGATTAGCTCAGTGGAGCTGAGGCAATTTCTCAGAACTCCTGCCTTGCAAATATTTCTCATGGAGCTGCATTGGGAAGTGTGTGATTGGACAGCCATAGAAAGTCTGGGCTTGGGAAAATGGGGAGGACTTGAAAAGGCTGCAGACAAGAGATTTGCAGCTTATGCAAGCTGTTTTAACCCCTTAGTGACCGACAAAAAATGGTCCTTAAGGACTGCGGACGTACCTGATATGTCCGCGGCTAATTAGAGCACTGGAAGCGATCATAATAATGGTTTGGCCTGCTTCTCACTACCGGGCTCCTGAGTGATCGCTCCTCCCAGAGCTATCATTTCCAGCTTTGCCTACGTGGTGCCCGGCAATGAGGCAGAGCATCGGAAGCCATAAGGCTTCCGATGCTCTGCCTGTGCTGAGTGCCTTGAGGGGTCGAGGCACTCAGTGAACATTAAAATAAATAAATAATAACAAAAATTAAAATGTATATTTTTTTTTAAATTAACACCTTCTCTCCCTCCCTCCCTCCCTCTCCTTTCCTCTCCCTTCCTCTCCCTCCCTTCCTCCCTCTCCTTCCCACCATTCCCATGTGCTTACCCGAATGCCGCCGTTCCCCCTCTGGCGATCGGTGTTCTGCTCCAATGGGGGGGGGACTGTGATACATGATACTGTTTTGAAACACTAATATTTGTGTCCAGCGAAGCCTGCCGAGTATAACAGTACCCCCCATGTACAGGTTTTATAGTGGTTTTGAAAGTTACAGGGTCAAATTAAAGGTCACATGGAAATTTGCCAGATTGGTTATGTTGCCTTTGAGAGCATATGGTAGCCAAGGAATGAGAATTACCCCCATGATGGCATACCATTTGCAAAAGAAGACAACCCAAGGTATTGCAAATGGTGTATGTTTATTCTTTTTTAGTAGCCACTTAGTCACAAACACTGGCCAAAGTTAGCGTTCATCATTGTTTTTTGCATTTTTAATACACAAACAAATATAAATGCTAACTTTGGCCAGTGTTTGTGACTAAGTGGCTACTAAAAAGACTGGATATACCCCATATTGAATACTCTGGTTTGTCTACTTTTCAAAAAGATATGGTTTGATGGGGGTAAAGATGTAAAACTTGAATGCACCCTCCAAATAAGGTCTTTAAGCCCCCAGAGAAACAGACACACCTATACATGGGTGGTATCACTGTACTCAGGAGATATTGCTGAGCACATATTGGGATGTTCTTTGTCAGTAACCCTTAAAGCTCTCAGTACATGTATAAAAAATACCAATTATTTTTTTTTTATTTGTTATAGATTAGTGGTAAAATGGTTGCATGAAAAGAGTCAAAAAATATATACATGTGAAGGGTTATTCAGGGATTCCTGACAGATATCAGTGTTACAATGTAACTTGCGTTCATTTTGAAAAAAAATGGTTTGGAAATAGCAAAGTGCTACTTGTACTTATAACCTTATAACTTTCAAAAAAAAAGCTAAGCTAAGCTAAGTACATGTTAACATTGGGTATTTCTAAACTCAGGACAAAATTTAGAAACTATTTGGAATAGTCTTTTTTTTGGCGGTTGTAGATGCGTAACAGATTTTGGGGATCAAAGTTAGAAAAAATGTTTTTTTCACATTTTTTTATTATATTTTATAATTTTTTTATATAGTAAATTATATGATATAATGAAAATAATGGTATCTTTAAAAAGACCATTTAATGGCAAAAAAACAGTATATGATATGTGTGGGTACTGTAAATGAGTAAGAGGAAAATTACAGCTAAACACAAACACCGCAGAAATGTAAGAACAGCCCTGGTCCCAAACGGTAAGACAATTGAAAAGCGTTCTGGTCACTAAGGGGTTAATTAAATACATAAACTAAAACAACTAAACAAAGTGAGCAATCCTAAACTGTCTTCTCAAACCATACATACTGCAAAGATACCAACCCTATAAAAACATTTACATAAAGAAAGGTCCACCTTTTATTAGTGCGACAAGGGCCGGGGCAGCAACACATGGCGGCGGGCACCTGGTCGCAGGGGTTGCAGGGCTGCGACCCCTGCGACCGCGGTATGTACGCAAGGACCACTACAGACACCCAGATCACATCAGCTCAATGAAGTGGTCTGGGTGTCAGGTCCCTCTAGTTTTAACCCTGCAGCTGAAAGCATAGTTTCACTGAGGGTTAATCCAGCCTCTAGTGGCTGTCCCACTGACAGCCGCTAGAGGCGCTTCTGCGATTCTAAGACACTGAACGTCCATAGGAAAGCATTGAGTAATGCTTTCCTATGGGCGGTTTGAATGCGTGCGCGGCTCTTGCCGCACATGCGCATTCAGAGCTGAGAGGCGGAGGGATCCCCAGCGCCATGGGAGTCCGGCGCTGGAGAAAGGTAAGTGCTGAAGACACACACACTCTCACGAACAAACGCATACGCACTAGCTAACAGACACACACATTTACTGACAGAGACACATTCAGCGGCAGACATACATACACACTCACTTACAAAACATACACTCTCACTGACAAACACACATTCACTAACAGACATCAAACAGACTTACTAACACACACACACACACTCAGTAACAGACACACACAGTAACACACTCACTGACACTCACTAGCAGACACACACTCAACAGACACACTCACTGACACTCACTAGCAGACACACACACTAACACTCAGACACACACACTAACACTCACTCACACACACACTTACACTCACACACACTTACACTCACTCACACACACACTTACACTCACTCACACACACACTTACACTCACACACACTTACACTAACACTCACACACACACACTAACACACACACTAACACTCACTCACACACTCTAACACTCACTCACACACTCTAACACTCACACACACACTCTAACACTCACACACACACACACACACACATGCTAACACTCACTCACACACACACTAACACTCACTCACACACCCACTAACACTCACTCACACACCCACTAACACTCACTCACACACACACACACTAACACACACTTACACACACAATAGTTTTTTTTTCTTTTTTTTTCTTAATCCCCCCAGCCTCCTTACCTTTTGGAGTGCTGAGGGGATTCCCTGGGGTCCAGTGGTGCTGCTGGGCTCCTGGGCGGGCGGTCACCCGGCGGGCAGGCAGGCTGGCCGGCTGGCCGGCGCGCGAGGGAGCACTCTCCCCTGAGTGCTTCCTCTTCAGCTCCCTCGCACGCCGCGTAGGGATGCCGGTGCCGGAAGATGACGTCATCTTCCGGCTCCGGTATCAGTGCAGTGCGCGAGGGAGCTGAAGAGGAAGCACTCAGGGGAGAGTGCTCCCTTGCGCGCCAGACTGACCGGCCGTGGGGTGACAGCAGGGCCAACCTCAGGGGGCCCTGAGGTGGCCGGCTCCTGGGGCCCCCAGGAGAAGAGGCTGGCCCTGTGGGTACATACAGGGTCGCAGGGGCGGCCGGGCCCCCTGGTGGGCCAGGCCCGGTCGCAGTCGCGACCCCTGCGACCCTGGTATGTACGCCACTGCCCCCATCTCTCTTACACCATCTCTTAAACATATAATGGAGTCAACTCCTCCTCAAAGTGGACCAGTGAAGCAATAAATACTTTTTATACAGGGTTTAAACATCATAAAATACTTTTAAGCACTTTTCATTCATCAACCTTTAATGTACTATATAGAATGTTTTTTTAAAGGAATACTGTGATGGTAGTCACTATCACCTGGGCCTTCAGACAGACTATTTATGTAGGTTACTGGACTTTTCTTATATTTTAGTCACCCTGTACCCACTATAGGGGCAGGGTGTTGGTAATGTAATTGTTTATAATGTGTGTGTGTATACTGTCAGATGTTTTGCCTGCTCTCCTGTACTGCTGAGGATTGCTACCAACTAGGTGGATTTGGCTATAGAGCCTGTGTAGTGCCCTCTTGGTAGCAACATCAATATGCACTACCTGAATAGCAAGGCTGGTTAATTTGCATATTTAGGTAGATTTGCATATTGTAATTCTGCAGGCAGGAGAGATATTTTCTGTTAAATATTGTCTTCCCTACCTCTTTATAAATATGCCATTGTGTTACAATAAGTTGCTGTATGTCGTCTGCTATGATTTTTTTTTTATATATATTTTATTTTTTCTTAGTTTTTTGGTCTTGGAGATATTTCTCCATAGTTCAATAACCATAGTAAAACAATATCCTGTAAGTATCTTGTAACATATGCATAATGAATAAAGATATCAAATATAAGAGAAGAGAAGAAAGGAAAAGAAAGGAATAGAAAGAGAAGAAAAAAAAAAAACAATAAAAAACTAATTGTCGCATCATCATATACAGCTAATACATTTTCAGTAACAATCGTGTTTGGCCTAGGTCACATATAGCCTTCATATAAATCAAAAGGAATAATGAGTATCCTCCTTTGGTGCCTATGTTAGTGCACTTATTCTATATCACAAGAATGACGTTCTCTTCTTTCTGAATCTCATTTCGTTTCTCAGTCTAATTTATCTATGTTAATTACATGCTACAGAGGGGAAAGAGAAAACAACCCTGGCCCTCCCGTACTTATCCTTCGTTATTCCTCGGCCCCCTCCTAACTTGCCTCCCCCTTTCTGGTCACTCGAAATAGCACTAGTTTTAAGTCTGACTTCTTCCCAGGAAATCTTTCCACGGTTGCCAAATTTCTTTATACCTATAATATTTGTCTAGTGATCCCCATCTTAGTTCCTCCATCACATGAAATTGTTCTATTCTAATATACCAATCTTTGGTATTGGGCTGAGTCGTTGACTTCCAGCGATTTACCAGTGAGCTCTTTGCTGCTGTCAGCATGAAGTACACTAGAGAGTGTTTAAGTTTACGTTGTGGTATATTAAAATGGTAGAGGAGAAGAGCCTCTGGGCCGAAGGGTAAGGATGTGTCTGTTACCAGATTGACAGTGTTCCAGACCTCTCTCCAGAACCTAGATACTGCCTTGCATGACCACCATATGTGTTGGAAAGTGCCTTTTTCTGCATTGCACCTCCAACACATGGGGGAGGAATTAGAGTCAAAGCGGTGGACTTCTACTGGGGTGGTGTACCACTTGGAGATGAATTTATAATTAATTTCCTGTAGTGGTATGCTAGAATGTGCGTGAAAGATTGTTCGGAAAATATTTTTCCAATCTCCTTCTTCTAAGTCTATGTCTATGTGTTCCCTCCACAGTCTGGTAAAATACGGTAATTGTGTACAAGTCTGGGTCTGCAGCAGCTTGTAGCAGAGGGATGTTGGCTTAGAGGGCATTTTGTCCCCCAAGCATAACAGTTCAAACTTGGTCTTTTCTCTCGGGGTCCAGGTTAGTAGACCTTGCGCAGATAGGAAATGTCGTATTTGTTCATATTGAAACCTCTGCATGAGCGTGGGATCTTTCCCATTCGTCAAGGATGTAATTGGTATCAGTCCCCCTTCCTTCATCACGTCAGTCAGAGTTATATGCGTCTTCTTGTGTCCCCCTCCCTGTGGTGATAATATTAGTCCATGTTTCCCTGCTATGAAAGTGGGGTTATTTGTGATAGGGTAGTTCGGGGATGGTGTCGGAGCTATGTCTGGGAGATTGTTTACTTTCTTCCAGATTCGTGTGGTTGGAGTTACTGTCGGATGTGGTGGTGTCGTCCAGTCAGTGACCGATGTCATCAGCCAAGGTATTGCCTTCAAAGATTCCCCAACCTGAGTTTGTTCTAATGTGACCCATAATTTGGAGGCAGGCTGGTAGGACCAGTCTATGATTCGTCCTATGTGTATTGCCTGATAGTATAGACACTACTCCCCCCTTCTCTTTGGGTCTAGTGAGTATGTTATATCTTATTCTAGGGCGTCTTTTGGCCCATATGAAACGTGTAAATAAGGTCTGGATTTTTTTAAAGAAGGTTCGCGGAATAGCAATGGGGAGGGTGTTCAATAAATATAGCAGTCTAGGAAGGACATTCATTTTGAGAATGTTAACTCTTCCGAACCACCGGAAATGAGGTTTATTCCAGGATTCCAGGTCTGCACTGATGGTTCCCAATAGTTGTGGAAAGTTAGCTCCGTATAGAAGCTTGTTGTGGGGAGTGATATTGACTCCCAAGTATTTGATGGATTTTGGCGCCCATCTAAAAGCATATTGTGCCTGTAGTCGTGCTTTGTCCACGTCTGGCAGTGTGAGATTTAATATTTCACATTTGTCTATATTTATTTTAAAATTTGACAGAGTACTATAGACGTCCAGGAGTCCTAATAGCTTAGGAAGGGACTTGTGTGGGTTAGCGAGTGTGAATAACAAGTCATCTGCAAATGCCGATACCTTGTATTGGAGTTTACCTACTTCTATCCCCTCCACGTCCATATTATTCCTTACCGCATTCAATAGCGGTTCCAAACCCAGAATGAACAGCAATGGTGACAGGGGGCACCCCTGTCTCGTGCCATTTGTTATTTGGAAGGGGTCAGACATTACACCATTGATCTTCAGCCTTGCTGAAGGGTGAGAGTAGATTGCTTGGATCCACTGCATCCACCTTTTCCCAAAGCCTAATGCCTCCAGCGTTGACAGGAGGAAATCCCAGTCCACCCTGTCGAACGCCTTTTCCGCGTCAATAGCTAGTAAAATAGATGGGGCTCGGTTTCCATGGGCTCCATGGATTAGGTCGATAATTTTCGTAGTATTATCTTTGGCTTCCCGTGAGGGGACAAATCCCGCTTGGTCAGGATGTATCAAGGTTGGGAGCATAGGTCTTAAACGCAGTGCTAACATTTTTGTAAAGATTTTTATATCTACGTTAATTAACGAAATTGGCCTATAATTACTGCACATATCAGGATCCTTCCCGGCCTTGTGGAGAAGAGTGATATTGGCTTCCAGGCTGGGTTTGGGGATGGGCTTGTCTGGGCTTATGGAGTTAATTGTGTGTAGCAGGTGGTGGCCAAGCTCCTGTATGTGCGTTTTGTAATAGGTAGCTGAATAACCATCCGGACCTGGGCTTTTGCCTGAAGGGGTAGTTTTGATTGCATGTATAAGTTCAGTGAGCGTGAAGGGTTCGTCTAGGGACTTCGACACTGCTTGGGGTAGGACTCTGTCAAATTTATCTAGCAAATATGCTTCTATACTAGCCTTGTCTTGAGAGGATTTTGTTATGTTATAAAGTGAGTTGTAAAACTCCCTAAATGTTTTTGCTATCTCCTCGTTTGATTGTACAATATTGTGATTCACCGTTCTGATTTGGGGGATGTAAGTTCTCACCTGCTGGCGCTTTAACGCGTTAGCCAAAAGTTTCCCACACCTGTTCCCGTGAGCATAAAAGGTTTGTTTAGTCCATACCAGTGATTTTTTAGCCTGTGATTGTAACAAGATGGACAGTTCCGACCTGAGGGATAAGAGTGTTCGGTAGACAGATTCAGACATAGAATTCTTATGTGCTTCCTCTAAGTTTTTGATATCCGCTAACAACTCCGTCTGTCTTTTAAGTTTTAGTTTTTTAAGATATGATCCCCATTTTATTAATTCCCCTCTTACTACACATTTATGTGCTTCCCACTGGAGAAAAGGGGTTGTGTCTTGTGTGGCATTCTCTTTGAAGTATAGGGAAATGGTGTTGGCAATAGCCTTTTTCACTGTTGTGTCCTGTAAAATTGTTGTGTTTAGCTTCCACTGACCTTTGCCTTGAGCTAAGGAGGGGATTTTAAGTTGTATATGGATCGGTGCATGGTCCGACCATGTGATATTGCCAATTGATGCTAAGGTTATTAGTGAGAGGTCTCTATGTGCGGTGAGGAAGAAGTCTATCCTTGTGTACGTGGAGGCTGGTCTCGAATAGAATGTATAGTCTTTTGTGGTGGGATGGAGCGCTCTCCAGCAGTCCACTAATTGATGGTTGTGTAGAAGTCGTTTGAGTTGTGTCCTAGTCGCTTGTAGATGGTTGGGGTGTCTTGCAGTGCTGTCCTTTGATTGCAGTGCTGTCCTCCTATGATTAATGTCCCTGTAGTGAGTTGTTGAATTTTATTTAATATTCTACGGAAAGTATAGCACTGGCGCTGGTTAGGGAGGTATATGTTCACTAATGTGACTGGAGAATTGCTAATCAGGCCTTGTAAAATAATGTATCGGCCTGAGCCGTCTATGTAATGGTTGCTATATACGAATGGTATCGTGGCCCCAATCAAAATTGCCACACCACGAGATTTGCTTTGTGTAAAGTTGTTGTAGTAAGCTTGGGGGTATTGTCTGTTGGATAGTTTGGGTGCTCCCGATCCCTTAAAGTGCGTTTCTTGCACGAAAACTACATCTGCTCGCATTCTGTGGAACTCCCTAAGTGCCATATTCCTTTTTTCAGGAGAATTAAGTCCCCGAACATTATATGAGAGTATTTTTATAGTGTCTATTAGAGGTGGGTTTGTTGTGAAGGTGGTCATGGTAACCACCCTTGTGGCCTTGGCCAATGTCCAGCAGTAAGTAGCTTAGCGATGTATGCGAAATGAAGTAAAGAATAAAAATAACTAAACTAATATGTAATATAACCGGTTAACAAGGAATTTAAAGAACTGTGATTTCTAAGTCTTGAAACCACTTATAACAATTAGTATATCCACTAACTATCTAGGAGTCGGTGCTATATGACTTACTCCGTCAGCCTCTGTAGCTGAGTCGGGACTACTTTTCCGAAATTTTACTGTCGTTAATGCACCGCTCGTAACCTTGAGCGGTTACCAGGGGTATGATAAAACAAGTTTTGTAGAAGCAAAGAGTGAAATTGTGGCTTCTAACTGTATATGCCTGTTGATTTATAAGTTTTGTGTAACGGTTCTCTGCAACCGTTCGAATTACACTTATATTTTAGCGCCGCCAAGCGCGTGAAATGACGTGTTTGAGTCTATAAGTGAGTGGTTTAGTGAATTACATCTGTTAGTTAGGGCTGTACAATGCAGTAGTCTTATCAGAATCATATATAGAAATACGTGTTTTTTTTTTTTTTTTTTTGATGTGTTTTGTCTTTCCGTATATGACCATTGTGCATAACATGTGCAGCTGAATATCTCTGTCCTTTTTACAGTAGCGAATACCAAAATATATACAAAGAAATATAAAGTAATATAAACAAATATTGAAGGTATTTCCTTCAACTTCTTAACTGCGTCCCACATTCCCCTACAACCTTATTTACTAAAGCAACATAGACAAAGGGGAGTTTAACCCTTCAGCGCCCTCACTCCAACCCCAACTGCCCCGATCTTCCCTTCCTTTAGGTTATATATTACTGTAGGGGGCCCCACATAAAAATGTGATGTAAGGTACAAATGCCCATTCCCCACCAGATAGCACTTGGTGAAAGGATATAATAGGGGGATGGTAGGATGGTAGAATGGGAGAGAGTTCTGTACCGAAAGGTGTCTGGGTAGGTAAATAGTGGGTAGATCATAAGTTCCAGATGAAGAGTGTGCTATTCATGTGTCGTGACCCACTGCCCGCGGTCTGGAGGTTGGTGTGAAAGGTAGCCTTTTCCCAGGTGTCCTCCTCTTCTCCACCGTTCCCCTCCATCTAGATCGTTGAGGTAAGGCTTGTGTAGCTCCTTGCGACCAGGGGTCATACCAGTCCTGGATCTCCATATGTGGAATATCGAACGCTTTTAGAAAATCAGGCACATCTTGTATAGTTGCAATGCTGTGTTGCACCCCTTGGTGTGAGACGTTTAGGGAAAACGGGTAACCCCACCGGTACCTAATGTCTTTGGCCTGGAGAGCTTGGACGATAGGCCTCAGTGCTCTCCTCCCTTGGAGCGTCTGCCATGCCAGGTCTGGGAGTATTTGTATACGGGAGTCAGACGTATTTAAGGCGGGTGAGTTCCTCGCTTGTCTAAGTATGTCCTCTTTCGTGGTGTAGTAATGCACTCTGCATACTATATCCCTTGGGGTCTCTTGCGGTAATCCCCTAGGTTTTGCTGCTCGGTGTGCACTGTCCAGTAGCAATGGAGTCTCTGGGGCCCTCTGTAGGATATCATTGAAGAGGGTTTGGAGTATGCCTTTAACATTTTCAGAGTCCCCTTGCGTCTCAGGCACTCCCCTGATACGGAGGTTGTTTCTCCTGCTCCTATTATCTAGATCTTCTGTGTGGCGCATTATCTGGATTATTTTGAACTCCTGCGCTTCTTGTCTCTGTTCAATGTTGTGTATCTTAAGCTGTATGTTGTCTCTATCCCCTTCTAGGTCTCCCACCCGGAGCCCTATCTGGCGTACCTCTGTGGCGACCGAGGACAGCTTCTCATTCATGGAGGATTCCATCTTCGCTAGCATGGATGCTATGTCCTCTTTCAAAGGTAAGATTTGTAGTAGATCTTGAAGTGACGTGGGCCCAATCGGGCAGAGAGATTCGGAGCTGGCAGGGCTTGCCGGCGGAGAGACACGTGGCGAAGATGGCGGCGCCTCTGAGTCCGTCTCTGCTAGCGCTTTCACTTTGTCTCGAAAGTATCGGTCTAGATCTCCCGTTTTTTTGTTGGAAACAGAGCCCGGTGTGTCCACGGAGGCTTGCTGCTTCTTTTTGTTACCCATAGCTGTATGATTTAGTTGCTCGGCGGCTTAAATTTACTCGGAGGAACGGGAGCTCTGCAAAGATGCGACCGTTCACATGTAGAGTCAGGCCACGCCCCCGTCGTCTGCTATGATTTGACTGTATTTTTTATTGAGTTGTCACAGCAATCTTTATGTAATAATCATATGGGCTAGTCCTGAGAAAACTAAAGTTTTGGATATCAGATCAATTTGGAACTTGTGTAATGTGTGGGTTTGTAGGGATCCTAGTGACGGAGTCTTCTGAACTGTTTGCTGATTGCAGGATCCCTCTAGCCCTGGGATAAAGCAAGAGAGGTAGGCCTGTGAGCTGCAAGTGTCTTTTTACCATTGCATGTGGGTGTGGATACCTGCCTGGAAGAAGGACTGCAGTGGAAGAGGCAGAGGAGACTGTTCCTGCCTGGAAGCAGGGTTGCAGCGGAAGTAGCAGAGGGGACTATACCTGTCACGATCGCACCATACTCCAAGAATGTACGTGACTTAGTTGTTGTGGTGAAAGGGTTAAAGTTCACTATTTGTCTGCACTAGCCCAGAAATAATGATAAAATACCACTTAAAGCCACCCGCACTTAAAGGGACTCTCCAGTGCGAGGAAAACAATCCGTTTTCATGGCACTGCAGGTCCCCTTTCCCTCCCACCTCCCAATCCCTGGTTGCTGAAAGGGTGAAAACCCCTTCAGTCACTTAACTGAGACCCCCGCGGATGTCCCTCGGGTCGCCGCCACTCCTCCTCTTCATTACGTCGGTCGGTGGGTGAGACTAATCTCGCATTAGAGCTCTCCATAGGAAAGCATTGAAAATGCTTTTAAAAGCTTTCCTATGGGGAATTAGGCTACGCTGGAGGTCCTCACACAGCGTGAGGACGTCCAGTGACGCTCTAGCACAGATCTGTGCTAGAGACACGGAAGTGCCCTCTAGTGGCTCTCTAGTAGACAGCCACTAGAGGTGGAGTTAACTCTGCAAGGTGATTATTGCAGTTTATAAAAAACTGCAATAATTACACTTGCAGGGTTTGCACCCAGACCACTCCAATGAGCAGAAGTGGTCTGGGTGCCTGGAGTGTCCCTTTAACCATAATAATATAAATATTACTATTTTAACGCTGCCACCACCAAGACAATTTATAAACGGGGTGCCTTGGTTCCCCAGGTAACTTAATAATAAAACCTCAACAAATACAACTTAGCACAATATTTAAGCAATTGCAAAACACTACTTAGTCTCTTCAGGTAACGTGATTCTTTACCAGACAAAGGCAGAACTTATTTATTTATAAAATATTTTACCAGGAAAGATACATTGAGATTTCTCTCGTTTTCAAGTATGTCCTGGGTTCACAAAACATTGTATTGATACATTAGGGTACAATAAAATACAAAAACAATATTAATACACAAGATATACAAAATTTAACATAGAACAGGTAGGCAATATATAATCAACCATGACAGGCGCATTCTGTTTTGAGGTATGTAGAGAGGGATCTCTTAAAGGACTTGGGGGAAGATTTTAAAGTGTGCGGGAGGTCGTTCCATAAATGCGGCGCTCTGTAGGAGAAGGAGGATCGGGCTGCTTTCTTTTTGTATGGAGGTAGACTAAATAAAGTGCTGCATCGGAGGTTATAGGAGGTGGGAACAGCCGATGAGAGAATTCTGCTCAGGTAGGGCGGGTGCTACCCAGAAAAGCTCTTAAATACAAGGCTGGAAAGATGAAGGGTGCATCTGGATTCCAACGACAACAAGTTTGTTCTTTTAGCATGTCACAATGGTGGGTCCTGTACTTACATTGTAGCACAAATCGGCAGAATGAGTTATGCAATGTATTAAGTTTATTAAGGTGGGTTTGCGGTGCAGGTGCATATACTACATCCCCATAATCAATTATTGGCATCAGCATTTGCTGTACAATCTTTTCCTTTACTGTAGGGCTTAGGCAGAATGTGTTTCTGTAAAGGGCACCGAGTTTTAGATAAAGTTTAGATGCAAGTTTTTTGGAAGCCAAATAGATTGGGGTCTAACAACATACCCAGGTATTTAAAAGAGTGGACTGCGGTCAGAGTGCTATTTGATGGATAGAATAAAATAAATAAAATAATATTTATTATGAGCAAAAAATTCACAGTGCATACACAAATATAGATGACAATCAAATTATTTACACCAACAACAGATAAAAACAAAAGATATAGAATGACAGAAGTCCTAATCACTTACTCCTTAGGTTTTCAAAGTAAAGATTCTGCCCAGGGGGTCTCTGGCAAAGGAGATGGTAACGCACTCAAAATTTGATTTTGTCCCCAAGTAAGTACAATACACAACTCAGTAAAATTGGATATATAACCTGTGGATTACAAGCCTCGTCCCAAAGGTGGAGATAAGGTGTACCTATGGAGACAATAAGTGACCACCCCCTTGTGTTCCTGACCAACATCAATCCAAATAGAAACTTTTTCTTCTATCTCCTCTTTTGTACTTGCCACAGAAATAATAATTACATCTATGCATGTGTTACCATTTTTCCATCCCATAGATATGTCACACTTCTTACATGTGACCCAATATAGCGGACATCACAATCCTGCCCAATGACGTAAGTTATGCAACTCATGCTTAGGCTTGATTAAAAGACTGTGCTTTTCCTATTCTAAATATAATAAAAATGAGGTTTAATTATTAATCTGTGGGTAAGTATTAATGTTTATTTTGGATATGATGCTGGAACACACGGCTAATGACCATTAACATATCAAAGGTCCCCTATCTAAGATGGAATCTAGGCATATGGCAAATTAGAGAGTTAGTTTATATTCAAACCAGACTTACAGGCCACTTATGTGTGACTACTTACACCTTACAGAGTAGCTCTGTTGCGGACCCAGCTTCAAAGCAAAATTAACCCCTTAAGGACACATGACATGCGTGACATGTCATGATTCCCTTTTATTCCAGAAGTTTGGTCCTTAAGGGGTTAAGGCTATAAACCTTCTGACCTCCCATACAATGAAATTAAGCCCTTTTGACATTGACAATACCACCTCTACCAGGCAGCCAGTTCATATATGCTCTACACAAATTACATTAAAAGGACAATATACCATAGTGCAACAATGAATTATGCACCCGTGCCGTGACAATACCTGTCTGGAAGCAGGGATGCAGTGTATGAGGCAGAGGGGACGATACCTGCCTGGAAGGAGAGCTGCAGTCTGGTCAGGTGGAAAAGCTCCAGAAGGACCCTAGTCAAGCTTCGGCCACTGGGGCTGAAGTGTTCCAGGGTGCCTGCAAGCGGTTAGGAAGCAGACTGGGTGGAGGTACCTGGTCTGAGTACAGGAGCTCTGTCACAAATACTAACATCATAAAAAATATTTAAGCACTTTTAGTGTATCAACCATCAATGACAATGTTATAAAGGGTATTATTTTTCACTTTTAGAGTTAGCACAAACCTTCTTAAGAGCACTTTTCATGTGCGGATTATACGTACACCAAAAAGTAGGGAATAAATACTATAAAAATCAGAACAATAAAATATATCACCATTATTTTAAAATTCTATTTTGCACTTTCTGCCTTTTTGAAATTCCAGTTCTATCTATTGTTGGTGTCCCTGTGAAATGATTATTCCCACTTTTGGGGATTTCATCACTGCAGGGGCTCCAATAAAGATAGATGTTTAACATAATGGTGTTTTTTTTTGGCATGCAATATGCACTCACTAAAATTTCAGCCAACCAAAGCCTAAGATTTAATTAATGCCTACTTACTTTAAATGGCCCCTTTCCGTGGGAATGGGGTCTGCAAAATAACAAAGGGCATATTAAAGAGTGAGGACCTAGTGCAGGCATAGGCAACCTCCGGCACTCCAGATGTTGCTTTGCCAGCAATATGGGTGTAAGAGTATTATGGGGGATGTAGTCCACAACATCCGGAGTGCCGAAGGTTGCCTAGCCCTGACCTAGTGTTTTCCTCTCTGGCCCCACCCATGGCCAATGGGGGCCATAATATTGATAATATAGGGGGGGAAGACCCCCCCTATATTATCAGTGGTGGTAGGTGGGGGCTATAATTATTTTTAAAATAGGGGGTGGATATGCCATTGTCTTCCACCCACATCTAAGGATGTCCCTGACCCTGGGTAGCCAGGGGTCCCCAATCCCATGGCCACCCCTTAAAATAAATTAAACTCCCTACCTTCCCCCTCACCCTAATAAAAGTGAGGGGGCGAATAACTAAAACTGTTAACAAAACAAAAATTATACTTACCATCAGAAGTCTTCTTTCTTGTAATTCTTCTGATCTTTGGCCCCAAAATATGCCAAATAAAATTTCATAATAACCAATGATAAAATAAAAAAGGTCTGAATGCAAATAAAACAATGGCAAAAAATCTAAACTGCGCTGCAAAAACTATAATCTATCTTCACCCATGGAGGGCTTGCCGTAGAATGAGTACTTATAGCAGGAAAAGCCCTTATATAGCAAACTGTTTACTAAGTCAACCAATCGGAGTGCTCTGACAGCCAGGTTTTAGATTTATTGACACTCTCCTCACTATAATTAGGGTTTGTGGGTTCGATAGGGACTTTATTTGGGGGGTGGCTAGGTGATTAGGGACCCTTAGCTACCCAGGGGTTATCAATCTGAAATTTCGGGGTTGGCAATGGCATAATTAGGGCCCCCGCTCATTTCTTATGGGTGATAGCCAGGTGGAACACTAGGTTCTTTCACCTATTTTACTAATATTATTGCCTCCCACATTGAGGTCACACTAGGTCCTCCCCCATTAATATTTAAATTAGCCACCACAAAAAGGGAATCACGAAACACGTAAGACTGCATCTATTCACAAGTAACCAAAGGTTGCAGCTCAGTGGAACGCACAGCGATCAGCAATAAAACGCGCGCTGCAGATCAGCGAGCGGTGAAAATTTATCGAGTGCCCCACACTTCAAGCCGGCTATTAGGAGAGCGCACAGAGGGGGTACTGTGGCCGATAGGACTTGGATTCTGTTAGATTTGCCATACTGTACTCCATCTTTTGTGATTGTATTTAATCCTTTTTTTTTTTTTTTTACCAGAATCAAAGTTCGACAGAGAACACTTTGTCTCTGTTTTTTTTATTTTAGATCGATCTGATTTTGATGCCGTTTTGCAAGTGTCTATCCTGTCTTCAGTGGCTTACTATTTTCCAGACATTTAATGTTTTTTGTGTATCAGTATTTTTTCATGTCTGGGATCTTAGTCTGATACTATAGTATTTCAGCAAGTCTCCTGTCATTTCCCATAGCAAGAGTCTCTGCATTTAGTTATTTTCTAGCTAATACATTGTGGACTATCTTACAACAACTTTGTATCAATCTTGTATCATTCTCGTATCAACATTATGGACTTGTACTTATTTAACTAAACCTGTGTACTAACAGTTGATGTTTTTAACTTATCGCATTACACTGTATTGATTCCCTCTCTATTCACTGTTTAGTGAGTGTACCCTTTTGTATTTTTATTCAGACCATCCCCTTATTTCATATATCACTTACTGCTAGTAGATGCATTCAATGTTTCTTTTGATGTTCTATATTTGCAGTTTTGAGCTCTGGGTGGGGTCTTTTTTCTTCACCAGTTGTAGTAGGTGATTTATATTGATTTGAGCCTTTTTACATTCCCTTATCTTTGTTGACCACGAGCAATGATTTATTTTTTCCTCTTGTTCTTCATAATTTGTTAATATTATTGCCTCCCACATCGAGGTCATACTAGGTCCACCCCATTAATATTTAAAGTAGCTGCCACCTGATGCTCACGGGTGGGAGCACAGGGTACTGTCTCTTCCCTTGTTATCTCATGGGATGTGTCCTTCTCTACTAACTGGGAACTGAAAGAGGAACTAGAGAGGATGTTGGAAGTGAAGGCAGTAATAGTTCAAGTTGTGATAGGAGCACGCTTGGCTGTGACCTCCAAGTTGAGGTGAGTGGCTTCAGCAGTTTCCTAGTGGGACATCTGAGATCGCTGTCCAGAAGAGTTCCGTTCTAGGAACAGCTAATATACTGCACAGACCTCTCAGACTCCCAGGCCTCTGGTGGCGGACCCGAGAATGAAGAATACACTAAAAAAATAAATTCAATAAATAAATATATGTATATATACACCACACGGAGGTATGAGAAAATCCAACTTATTTTATTACTGCTCCTCTTCTTTTTCCCCTCACTTAATCTGTTAACCAAGTGGTGGGAAAATGTGCCTATCAGTGTGACATTTCACTTATTCCATTTCACTAAATGTTAGTTAGCCTGATTCATTTTCTTTTTGTTGCCAGACTAAATTCTGACAAACTGAGCCACAACATGCTCGAAATTCTGTTGTCCCATTTTTATTTTTTTTAATATCTTCAGATGAAGTGGTTTGGCCAAATGAAATTACCGTATATACTCGAGTATAAGCCGACCCGAATATAAGCCGAGGCCCCTAATTTTACCTTAAAAAACTGGGAAAATGTATTGACTCGAGTATAAGACTAGGGTGGGAAATGCAGCAGCTGCTGGTAAATTTCTAAATAAAATTAGATCCTAAAAAATTATATTAATTGAATATTTATTTACAGTGTGTGTATATAATGAATGCAGTGTGTGTATGAGAATGCAGTGTGTATGTATGAGAATGCAGTGTGTGTGTGTGTGAATGCAGTGTGTGTGTGTGAATGCAGTGTGTGTGTGTGTGAATGCAGTGTGTGTGTGTGAATGCAGTGTGTGTGTGTATGAATGCAGTGTGTGTGTGTATGAATGCAGTGTGTGTGTGTATGAATGCAGTGTGTGTGTGTATGAATGCAGTGTGTGTGTGTATGAATGCAGTGTGTGTGTGTGTATGAATGCAGTGTGTGTGTGTATGAATGCAGTGTGTGTGTATGAATGCAGTGTGTGTGTATGAATGCAGTGTGTGTGTGTGTGTGTGTGTGTGAGATGCAGAGTGTGATGCAGAGCCTTGGTGGGGGGGTGGGCATTTTTATTTTTTAATTATTATTTTAATATTTTTTTTGTTTCATTAAATGTTTTTTATTATTATTATTTTTTTATTTTATTATTATTTTTTATTTTATTATTATTTTTTATTTTATTATTTTTATTTTATTATTTTTTTCATTAATTTTTTATTATTATTAATGTATTTTGTGCATATACACTGAAGACGATAATACACACAGTGAAGTTTATATAATTGCCATTTATTAATTGTGCCTCCTGTTTCTCCAGAACTCCTGGTGTCCATGCAGTTCTTCAGTACTATATATATAGCTTATGCTAGCTATCCTGTAGCCCTAGCAGAAGGAGTTAAACATTGAAAAACCTACAGCAAAGTGAACATTCAGCCCTATTAACATGTCTCTCCTGGGGGAACATCGCAGACAATGTCTTTGTTTAGTGGCAGATACTAGAGAGAGAGAGTTACACTGAGCAGCATCCGCACTAATCCTCAAATTTTTTCGTCCCCCCTCCCTGCTTGCTAGCTGGCCAGGGAGGGGGCTCTCCTTCCCTGGTGGTCCAGTGGATGGGCACTGTGTAGGAGGGGGCTGTGGGGGCTGCAGAGAGATGTTACTTACCTTTCCTGCAGCTCCTGTCAGCTCTCTCCTCCTCCGCCGGTCCGTTCAGCACCTCGGTCAGCTCCCAGTGTAAATCTCGCGAGAGCCGCGGCTCTCGCGAGACTTACACTGTGAGCTGACAGAAGAGCTGAACGGACCGGCGGAGGAGGAGAGAGCTGACAGGAGCTGCAGGAAAGGTAAGTAACATCTCTCTGCAGCCCCCACAGCCCCTGTCTGTATTATGGCAATGCAAATTGCCATAATACAGACTCTGACTCGAGTATAAGCCGAGTTGGGGTTTTTCAGCACAAAAAATGTGCTGAAAAACTCGGCTTATACTCGAGTATATACGGTAGGCCTAATTAAAGGGATGTGACGTCCGCACTATCCACAAAATGAAACATCTCACACAAAGACGTGACCGGATGCAAAGATACGGGCACGTCCCTGCTCCAACACGAATATGACCAATGGATTAAGATTATCACTTATGGCCACACACTGCAACTCACTTGCACTGTTATTGATGTGATTTTTTCTGGCATATGAGATTCAGTTTGTCTTTAGACCCAGTGTAGGTATATGCCTACCTTAAAAGTTATCTACTGTTCTCTACTGTTCTCTCTATTTCTGCCTTGCTAACATAGAACAACATTTCTGATATTTTTTTCCCTATTATGTATAAAAAGTGTTGTATCCTTGACACTTCATGTTAATTCCTTTTTGAGAAATGTCTATATATTGTCCTTTTGTTATGCAATGCATTTCAAAAATAAAGAATGCTAAAAAAAACGATTATTAAGGCACATGTCAAAACAAAATAAACAAACTGTGTTTTAGTTAATATTGCTATTTTTTAATGTTATATCATTATTAAGTCATTACTCGCACTGTTACAGAATTTAACTGTCAGTTGGTAATAAACTATGATTTAAAGGAAAAGTAATTCCTTAAAAATGAAATATCCATTATGACGGAGTACAGAGATATATTTATTATGGAGATTTAGATTAACAGAACTATGGTATGTTTTTATAGCCATTGAAACAGCTGATATAATGCCTCGGCACCTACAATACTTATTGTACCAGTCCTATTCTATAAAACATTTGTTTGTCTAAAGAGATTTACATTTTCCCTTGAAAAGTACAAGCAATAACATGGTGTGCTAATGCTTATTGTTCACTATGTCTTGTATGAATCACTAAATTCACAATAAATTGCAGTGCACCTATTCCTATTATATCCCTTGAATAATACAATTAAGCACATAAAACAATAAAAGATAAAAAGAGCACACACATAATTTTTTAATTATCAGTTTTCCTGGCACTGCAGGTCCCCTCTCCCTCCCACCCCCAATCCCCGGTTGCTGAAGGGGTGAAAACCCCTTCAGTTACTTACCAGAGGCAGCGACGATGTCCCACGCCGCTGTTTCTTCCTCCGCGCCGCTCCTCCCTGTGATTGCGTCGGCCGGTGGGCGAGCCGGGGAGACCTAATGCGCATGTGCATTAGCGCTCCCCTGGGAAAGCATTGAAAATGCTTTTCAATGCTTTCCTATGGGGAAATGAGCGACGCTGGAGGTCCTCACACAGCGTGAGGACATCCAGCGACGCTCTAGCATAGGATTTCTGTGGTATGGACAAGGAAGTGCCCTCTAGTGGCTGCCTAGTAGACAGCCACAGAGGTGGAGTTAACCCTGCAATGTAATTATTGCAGTTTATAAAAAAACTGCAATAATTACACTTGCAGGGTTAGGAGTAGTGGGAGTTGGCACCCAGACCACTCCAATGGGCAGAAGTGGTCTGGGTGCCTGGAGTGTCCCTTTAAGAACCACTGAAAAATAAAATGATTTCTCCTTAATATGACTGAATTAGATGAACAAACAACTCTTATGAATATTCATATCTTGATATACTTTTTAAATGTGTTTTAGTTATTCAGAGTATTCACACATAGTACTGTTTTTATGGAAGGATCTGTTTTTATGCTTGTTTATCCTCATAGAATTGAGAATTACTTTTTACCCCATTTCTTGAGCCTGGTTTTTCAGCAGTCACTTAGATGAGAGGTTTCTAATCCCTTTGTTGGGACTCAAAAACATGTCCTTACGTGAATTTAGTGGGTCTCTATTGGTTGAGGCAGACACATCATAATAGTGCTAATGCCTTTCTAAATGCTGTAAATGCAACATAGTCTAATTGGTCTCTAAGTCTAATTAACTATTTTTGAATGTTTGTAATATACTATTGAAAACTCACTTCTTCAAGAAAGCACATCAATTAAACAGTTTTTATCCCCCACCCCGATGACTCCTCTCCTGCAACTGTCAAAAAATACCTACTAAACCCTCAGTGAATACTTTTCTAACAACCTACTTTGTACCCCTACTTTTACCCTTTTTGTCACTATACCCCACTCCCTCTAGCATAGAAACTCATTGAGCAGGGCCCTCTACCCCTCTATTCCTGTACGTCCAGTTGTCTGATTACAATTACATGTCTGTTAGTCCACCCATTGTACAGCGCTATGGAATCTGATGGTGCTATATAAATAATAAAATAGTAATAATAAATACTACAGTACAATTTAAAAATGGGTCACTGCACTTATTTAACCTCTTAAGGACCAAGACGTTTTTGAGATGCAACGCAATTGTTACCAAGACATTTTTGGTACTTTTTCCATGCGTTCATTCCACCACAATTTCAATCTTCATGTTTAAGTGCATAACATAATAATACATAGAAATAAAACAAAAAAAAAGGAAAAATATTTGTTGTATAGAAATTTAAGAATTTCTATACACCAAGTGCAACTAAAGAAAACTAACTCATAATAGATTCAATAATTAGTCCTGATTGTTTAAATACCCAGTATGTCTAGGATTTCAAATAATTTCTAAAAAAAACAAAAAAAAATATTGAATATTTGGTGAGTTCAAACTTTGCACAATTTGGCATGTCAAGCTTACAAAATAGTCACAGAATCCAAAATTAATTCACAAAAGTATATATTTGTAGAATGTACATGTAACCAAGAGCATTGTGGCACTTTTCATTTAACCATTTTTATCAGAAACCTACATCAAAGCATTTCACTTTGTGTTGTTTTACACATTTTATTTTAGGGAAGTTAACAGACCATGTCCCACAACTGTAAACACCCCACAAGTGTATTCTGCTACTGTTCTTGATTACAATGATAACCCACATCTATACATTTTCCCCTAATCTTGCCCCCAATCCAACTCTTAATCCTACCCTTAATCCTACTCATACTCCTAGTCATAATTCAACACTTTATCCCAGGGGTCCTCAAACTACTATATATGAAACTATCAAGAAATATAACATACATAAAAATATTACAATAAAAAATTTTCAAACTATTAAATCGCTTTAAAAGCTTATCAAAAATTATTAAATTGAGGCCATAATGAGGCAATACTACAAATTTAAAGATGAATTCAAATATGCTTTGATTTTTTTAAAATATATCCCCACATGATGTGTGTCAACGGTCATTCGGCAAGCTTGTCCACTAGAGGGCATAATTATTCCATATTGCTTAATAACAAGAAATAATCCAACAAAGTATTTGTAGTTTGTGTTTTATATGAATGCTTCCACAAAAATGAGAATGTATGTTCGAACTTTTTTTTTTTTTTTTTTTATAATGTTTTCATCCTGAATTTTCTTTTTAATATATTCAGTGTAGGGTGAGGTAGGGTAAATGTACAAATCAATTCCATTAAAATATTTCCCTAATGTAAATCAAAAACATACACCTATTGAGGTGAGGTTCTTCTGTATCCAAATATTGATTGCTATAAATAAAGATCATACTTCGTGAAGGTTAAAAAAAAAAAAAAAAAAAAAAATATTTTGAAAAATCTACCATGTGCTGCTATTATAGGATTATGATTAAAGGAGCACTCTACTTCCCATATGGAAAAAAAAAAAAAAAGGAAATCACTGATTAGTAGATATAGCCCCAATGAATACATGCATGAAGTATTTCTTAAAAGAGCTTGCAAAGGCTGCAATTCTTATGAACTGCAGCCTTAGCAAACCCTTCCCCTTTTTCCTGGAAGATACTTGCAGTCTCTGTCTTCACAGGAAACTAACCAATCACGGGCTCTTGCACACGTGCACACACAGCCCATGTGCTTGTTCGTGCACATGCTTGCACAGATGCGGGTGCGCGTACCAGCTCATGTGTGTGTGTGCACGTCTCGTTTGAAGTCTGGAGCTGAGGAGCTGGTGAGTGGGGAGGCAGGCCCGCTCAAGTAGAGTTTGCCTGCCACTTCCGTTAGTTCCCCTGAGTCTGAAAATTTCCCTGGCTGTTTGATTGAGAGCCAGGAGGGGAAATGGCAAATTCCCCTGACAAATTTATAAAAGTGGGATTAAACTAGACTACTCCTCACCCGTAAAGCACTTCAGCAAATCTGGGTTGGGATATGTTATAAACCACCTAATGTAAATATTAATGAGGAAGAACAGCTGTTAGAGCAAATTGGGAAAGCTGCAATCGGGGTAACACGTTAATTATTGGAGATTTTAATTACCCGGACATAAATTGGGATAGAGGGACTAGTACTTCAGCAAAGGGAATCAGGTTTTTAAATGTGTTAAATGACACCTTTATGTCACAACTGGTACAAGCACCAACTAGAAAGGATGCTTGTCTGGATATCGTTATAAAAAACAATGTTGATCTTTTAACCAACATTCAAGTAGGGGAGCATTTGGGAAATAGTGATCACAATATGGTCATTTTTTTAATAAACTCAAAAAAGCTAAAGCACGTGGGGTATTCTAAAACGTATAATTTAAAAAAAGCCAATTTTAATAAGATTAGGGCTGCTCTACAACATATCGACTGGCATAAACTCCTTAGTGATAAAAACACTCAAACAAATATTAGAAAGGTACATTTCTCAGTATGTACCATTGGGTAATACATATAAAATAAACACATTAAAACCAATGTGGCTTAGTAGAGAAATAAAAAAAGAGATTAAAAATAAGAAAAGGGCCCCGAGCCGGAGCTCCACGGAGATACCTGTACCGGTCATGCGGCCTGAACTGAAGTGGGGCCTGAAACCAGGGAGAGGCGGCCGACCTCCCGGCACGGAGCCCGCTCACAAGCGTGGGAAAAACAAGACCCTGCTGCCCCCCCCCCTGGACCGGCAGGGGATATCCCGGTCCACGCTGGGGACGACCACCCCAGCAACACTGCCTGAACAACCAACAAAGTCTACAGCTAGAAGTGACTTGCGAGACCCAAACAAAATGGCGGTACAATTAAGGCCAGCGACAAGGCTCACACTGATTAAGCCTCCCAACAGCACCATAGAGTTCTTTGAAACACTCTGCGCTCACCTCTGGACGAAGCTCCAAAACCGAGGACAGTCCTTCCTGCAGGCGAGAAGAGAAGCGGTGGCCTGGATCCGACCGGCAGCCAAAAGACAAATGGGCAGACTCTCCCCATGAACCTCCAGAGATGGATCCCAGGGGCAACGCCGGGAACCAATATGGCGGAAAATGAAACCAGGTTCCCCGGGTGCCAGCAAACGCACCAACACGCATCAGGGCGAGACCCATTAGTATGCCCGACCTGAGCATCACCCGGCGGTTCCAGGAACTCTGGACCAGCGGAGAACAACCTCACATTTCCGGACACAAACAGTTGACAGCGACGCTCACCAAGATGCAGCACGGACTCCCACTGGGGAGAAAAGCGGGAGAAGAGCCCCTCCATGATCCACTGGAGAGAGAAGCTCACTGGGGCACCGAACATGCCTACAACCACACAGGACATTACACCGACCGGCCCTGAGCTTTCCAACCCTGGGCATAGGCTGACCGATTATTTGCATGGCAGCGCAGAATCACCTTGTGCACCATGGACTTACCGGCCTGCGGCTGCAGACGCCCGATCCTATGTAGACTACATCACTAAAGAGAATTTTGTTCTGCCGCGTATGTTTAAGTTAAGTTTATTTTGCTTTTGTTTTTCACCTCTATTGTCTTTTCGTATATACCTGGGCTGGTAACTCACTTACCAGCTGTCCTGCGCAACCGAGAGCCGTCGCACTCACCTGATTAACGACCCAGTGATCCTAGCTCCCATAGCCCAGCACCGCTAGGCCCACCAGACACCTATCGATGTCCCACATTGCTGTGTAATAATGTTACCCCATATTGTAGGCAAGATGTAGTGTTGTTGACTGTTTTCTGCTGCATCATAGCACATATGAGAATAGCACAACCGGTCTACACATCATACACGAACCACCCATGGTTTTAACCACTGTTCAACCCCAAAATGGACTGTTTACTTTTCTTATTTTCTTATTACTTATTATTTACTATCATCCAACAACTAATCGTTTGTTATAACCTATCTAGTTTCAATGCCTGTTTCCTATAAGCAAACAGCTGAAGAACCTAATGCACAGCGGGCAGGTCCACAAACGAGACACCCCATTAAAGCACAGCTTAGCCAAAAAGCATCCTTTTTGTTAACATTTAATAGTTATAAGCAGTTAGACAAGCTCAGGACAAATCATAATCTTATGTAAGATGTACTTTAACAAAATGTGCAGTCCCTTTAACCCCTTAAGGACACATGATGGAAATTTTCCGTCATTGCAGCACTCCCCTTAAGGACGCATGACGGAAAATTTCCGTCATAAATTAAAATTAACCCCTGATTGCCACAATCGCGGCAATCGTGGGGTTAATCTTCCTGTAGTGTGTCTCCCTATCGGAGGCACGCTACCATGGTCAGTTTCACTGATTCAGCCCATGTGATCGCTCTGACCGGGAGTCAGAGTGATCACACATGCTGCAGTGAAACCCGATCTGTTTCCCTGCAGCTCCATGTGAGCTGTGAACAGCAGAGAGACAGATCGGTGCTGATCTGTCTCTGGCTGTAATAAAAAAGTGTTAGTAACAAAATCCCACCCCCCTCAGCCCTTTCGAATAAAATTTAACCCCTTCCCTGCCCTTTGTTCACTGCCTGCAGTGATCAAAATACAGATCACAGTATTTCACTGTGATCTGATTTATTTATTTTAACCACTGAGGGTTAACTTTTATTTTTTTAATCCTCAGGGGTTAAATGTATTTAATTAATTATTTTAAATATTTTAAAATATGTATTTATTTAGCTAAGGTGGGTAAAAGTAAGTGGGGAAATTTGGGGATTTACGGTTAGGCTAGTTTGGGGTTAAAAGTAAAAAAAAAACAATAAAAAGTTAAAAAAACCTTTTGAAAAGTTTAAACAAAGTTTTAAAATAGTAAAATAAGTTGTTAAATGCTAAATAAAACTTTTTAAAAGTTAAAAAAACTTTTAAAAAGTTCCAAAAATATTTAAAAAAGGGGGAAAATGCGTATTACACTTGGTATTACACTTGGTACAGGCTAGCGAAAAAATGATACCACGGTAAGGTTTCAAATATGCCTTTTGAAACACCCTGGGGTGTATTCTTTAGGAAATGGTATGCCTTTATGGGGTAGCTGGAATAATTAACCTACAAACAAACCTCCAAAGTGGGGTATGGACACAGCGTAAAAATGTAAAGTTTGAAAAAACTTAAATGGCTGTGTCTCAAATGTGCCCCTTCAATGTCCGCATATACCTGGCAAAGGTACATATGGGGGTATTGCTGTGCTCAGATGACACAGCTGAGCAAGATAGGGAGTATTATATAGCTGTAGCACACATAAGGTTTGCAAAATACACAGTACAAACTCACAGTGGGTGTCAAAAAAGCTGAAAAAATGCTTATTACCACTACACTTGGTACAAGCTAGCAGAAAAATGATCCCCCACTAAGGTTCAAAATATGCCTTTTGAAATACCCTGGGATGTCTTCTTTAAGAAATAGAATTCTTTTATGGGATAGTTGGAATATATAGCCTGCTAAAAAAACTTCAAAGTGGGGTAACAACACAGCGTAAAAATTCAAAGTGTGACAAAACCTGCAATGACTGTGTCTGAAATGTGCCCCTTCAACGTCCCCATATAACTAGCAAAGGTACATACGGGGGTATTGCTGTACTCAGACAACATAGCTGAGCAACATATAAGGTATTATAAAGCCGTAGCACACATAAGGTTTGCAAAATATACAGTACAAACTCACTGTGTGTCAAAAAGGCAGAAAAAAAATGCTTTTTACCACTGCACTTGATACAAGCTAACGGAAAAATTATCCCACGCTAAGGTTCAAAATTTGCCATTTGAAATACCCTTGGGCGTCTTCTTTAAGAAATAGTATGCCTTTTTGGGGTAATTTGAAAAAGCAGCCTGCTAACATATTTAAAAATAGAATACGGACCCATTAAAACTCTCCATGTAAATTCACACTTAAAAACCTGAACTTATCACATCTCTTTCACAGCACTGTAACTTCACAAAATAGTGTCTGGGTCATACATTGGGCATATTGTTTTACTCAGAAGAGGTAACTGAGCATACTTAGGGGGAATTTATGACAGTGGCACTTATCAAATGTAAGAAATACCCAGCGAAAATGCAAATTGTATGTAAAACAATTTTTTTTTTCTCACCACAAAATTTTAAATAAATTGGTGAAAACATGGTGGCAAGTTAAGGTATAATATATGCCTAATAACATACCCTTGGGTGTCTGCTTTCTCAAATGGAAGGCCTTTATGGGGTTATTTGAACAGTCAAATGGCTATAATGCCACAAATTCAGACATATGACCATCTATGAAAATTCCAACTATAGAAACTGAAATAGCATGGTCTCCTATATGGCACTGTAGCTTCACAGAATAGGGGCAAAGGTATACAATGGGGGTATCGTTGTACTCAGCAGATGTAGCTGAACACAATCTGGGGTTCTGTACAGGGATAGCACACACTAGATTTACGAAATACACATTACAAAAACCTTGTTATATGTGAATATGCCAAAATAGAGAAAAAACACAATTTTACTCCAATATTTAGCAGAGATTGGTGGTGAAATGGCTACACAAAAAGTGTCAAACTAACCTTAGGTAAATAGCCTGTGATGTCTACTTTATATAAATATATACTTTTGTGTGGCAATTTTGTTTCCTGTAATGGGTATTAAACTTCCAAGACAAACATACCAACTTCTAAAATTGTTTCACATTGAAATTTCATTTTAGACCTTGTAGTTTGTGACCTGTAACTTTCAAAATAAACTGAAATCCTACACATATTATGTACTTTGTAAATCAAGACACATAAATTAATTGATTTTGAATTACTTTTCCTAAGCTGTACATATTATGCACACATTATTATTGGCAAAACATGGGGAAAAAAGCGTTTTTTTTTGTTTTTTCCACATTATTTTGCATTTTTTTTGTAATAAATGAGAATTTAAACATGTATAGGTAACATCAAATTAAAGCCCTTTTTGTTGTCTAAAAAACGGTATATAATATGTGTTGGTACAATAAATGAGAGAGATGCAAATTGCAGTTGAACACAAACAGCAAAAAATGCAAAAATTGCTTGTGTCCTTAAGGGTATGTCCAGCTTCTGAAGCTGTGTCCTTAAGGGGTTAAATGCCAGCAACTGTCTATATGATGTCTTTATAATTGCAAGTGCAACTAGCTCAGTCACACCTAGCAATCTAGACACAAGCATCCCTGTCCAAGCGTTCCTTACTTTACCTGAGTTGCATATGTTATACTACAGCTTAACAGTCAGGAGATACCAGAGCGTGAATAATCATACCAAATCAAATATTAATCATAAAATTGTGCATGCATTAACATACCCTATTATGTTTTCAAATGTTTATGAAAAAGCGTGAGGATTGCCTTTGGGGTACCTCATGCGTGTTGTTATCTCATTTGCACGACAAAAATAAAGAATTAAAACAAAAAAATAAAAAAAATAAGAAAAGGGCATTTAAAGCATTTAAATCTGACATATAAGATATAAGGAAGCCAATAATGTGTTCAAAAAGGCAATTAAAGTTGCTAAACTAGAAAATGAGAAATTGATAGCCAAATAAAGCAAAACCAACACCCAATTTTTTTTCAAGTACATCAATTCTAAAAAAACAAAAAATGAAAGTGTAGGTACACTGGAAACATCCGTATATATTAATGAGGATCCTATGGCAAAAATGAAAGTGTAGGTACACTGGAAACATCAGTATATATGATTGCTTCAAAAAACTTACAGACAACTTGTAATTGCATAACTCGAGACAAGGTGCTATAGCTATTAAAGAAAATTAATGTAAATAAAGCTCCGGGGCCTGATGGTATTCACCCATGAGTACTTAAGGAGCTAAGTGGGGAAATAAATGAACCTCTCTATTAAATGTTTCAAGATTCTTTTGTTTCAGGTATTGTACCGGAGGATTGGAGGAAGGCAGATGTTGTTCCTATATTTAAAAAGGGTTCAAAATCCTTGCCTGGAAATTATAGACCTGTGAGCTTTACTTCTGTGACTGAGAAAATATTTGAAGGGCTATTAAGGGAAAATATTCAGGAATTCATTGGGAAGAACTTTGTTATTAGCAATAATCAGCATGGTTTTATGAAACATGGGTCATGTCAAACTAACCTAATTACATTCTTCGAAGAAGTAAGTAGAAGTATAGATCAGGGTGTTGCAGTGGATGTGATCTACTTGGATTTTGCCAAGGTATTTGATACGGTTCCTCACAATAGGTTAGCTTTCAAACTAAAAGAAATTGGTCTAGATGAATATTCTTGTTGTTGGGTAGAACATTGGCTTAAGGATAGAGTACAACGAGTGGTCATTAATAATACATTTTCAGGCTGGACAAAAGTGGTAAGTGGTGTCCCTCAGGGTTCTGTTTTGGGACTGCTTTTATTTAACATATTTATAAATGATCTTGAAATAGGCCTTGAAAGCCATGTATCAGTGTTTGCAGATGACACAAAACTTTGTAAAGTAATAAAATGTGAGCAGAGGGATTTGGAAGTACCCGAATGTCCGAATTGCCCGAAATTCGTCCGAATTCATATTCGGACCAAAACGAATTGCACATGTCTATCCAAAAAGTCTAAATAAAATCCTCAAATTTTTCAATCAATTTATAGTATGAACCTACAAATAAATTATTTGGTTTATTCACTTCATTAACTGGTATGTGTACAAATCTGGTAGGTTAATGCTATGAGTCTATAACATGTTGTTTTGTTGCAGTAATAATGTTTGAATATGTTTTTTATTTGAAAGAACACAGTAAAACGCATATAGAAATAATTTAGGTATTGCATGAGTTATAATAAGAGTCTGTACGCATTCATCAATGCTAGATGTGTATATGGTAACTAAGTAACTGTGTGTAGGAAGGACCAGTTGGTTAATTTCCATCTTGTGTTAGTAATTATAATAACCGTGTTCTGAGAATTGCAATTCGCATATTATTGCTAAAGGTTTATCAGCAATCATTAAAACAAAAAGATGGTATTTATTAAAAAAAATATTGATAGTTTTTGCACCTACCTAATTATGTACAATTGACATTGTTAGATTTGCATTGTTAGAAATGTTTCACTTTTCCAGTGAAGAGCATATATTTTGACAGTAGTGTTGTCATTTGTGTGCATTTTTTTGTCTGCATTGTCATTTAGGCTACAATACCTATATACCTATTAAAGGAGTAAATGCAACACTCCCCTCTTCCAGGGCTGGCCCAAGGCATTGTGCTGCCAGGATCAAAGGATACAATGCGGCCCACCCCCATACCCAACAAAACCACACCAAGCAAAAAATAAATAAAAATGCATTGTGTGTCTGTATGGTGGATGCAGCGTGTGTGTATTTTGTAATGGATGCAGTGTGTGGATAGCGGATGCAGAGCATGTGTGTATATAGTAGATGCAGAGTGTGTGTATAGTGGATGCAATGTGTGTGTGTGTGTATATATATTGTGGATGCAATGTGTGTGTGTGTGTGTGTGTATAGTGGATGCAGTGTGTGTGTGTGTGTGTGTATAGTGGATGCAGTGTGTGTGCGCATAGTGGATGGTGTGTGTGTATAGTAGATGCAATTTGTGTGTGTATAGTGGATGCATTGTGTGTGTGTGTGTGTTTGTATAGTGGATGTAGTCTGTGTGTGTGACACAGTGAGGGAGAGGGTGACAGGTGGCAGAGTGACTGAGGGAGGGAGGAGGTGACACAGTAATTGACGGGGTGACATAGTGAGGGAGGGGATGACAGGTGACAGAATGACTGAGGGCATGATAGAGTGGGTAACAGGTGGCAGAGTGACTGAAGGAGGGATGGGGTGACACAACAGGTGACAGAGTGGGTGACAGGTGGCAGAGTGACTGAGGGAGAGGTTGACACAGTGAGGGAGTGGGTGACAGGTGGCAGAGTGACTGAGAGACGGGGGTGACACAGGTGACAGAGTGGGTGAGAGGTGTTAGAGTGACTGAAGGAGGGGGTGACACAGTAAGGAAGGTGGCAGAGTGACTGAGGGAGGGAGGGGTGACACATTAAAAGAGGGGGTGGCAGAGTGACTGAGGGAGGGGTTGAAACAGTGAGGGAGTGGGTGACAGGTGGCAGAGTGACTGAGAGAGGGGGTGACACAGGTGACAGAGTGGGTGAGAGGTGTTAGAGTGACTGAAGGAGGGGGTGACAATGTAAGGAAGGGGATTGCAGAGTGACTGAGGGACGGAGAGGTGACACATTAAAAGATGGGGTGGCAGAGTGACTGAGGGAGGGGGTGATAGGTGGTAGAGTGACTGAGGGATGGAGGGGGTGACACAGTAAGGGAGGGGGTGGTAGAGTGACTGAGGGAGGGGTGACACAGTAAGGGAGGGGTGGCAGAGTGACTGAGGGAGGGGGTGACAGGTGATAGAGTGACTGAGGGAGGGGGTGACACAGTAAGGGAGGGAGTGACACAGTAAGGGAGGGGGTGACAGGTGGTAGAGTGACTGAGGGAGGGGGTGACACAGTAAGGGAGGGAGTAACACAGTAAGGTTGGGGGTGGCAGGTGGTAGAGTGACTGAGAGAGGGGGTGACACAGTGGGGTGGAGTGACAGTGAGGAAGGGGATTGTAATTTTAAAACTACCTTAATGTTTTTCCCTGGTGGTCCAGTGTCTTTGATCCCTGGTGGTCCGGTGGGCTGTTTCTCCAATCTGCCCTGAGAGGCAGAGAGCCATCACAGTCTGCAGCTCCGCCGGGTGTGAGCTGCAGAGTGTGGTGTATCTCGCGATATCCTGAAGTCAGGGCATTGCCTTGGTAACCCGCGGAAATGCTCTGCTTGGCCAGAGATCATGAGACACTGCACAGTCTGCAGCTCACACCCAGCAGAGCTGCAGACTGTGCTGGCTCTCTGCCTCTCAGGGCAGACTGGAGGGGATTTGCACCCGGCGGGATGCCGGGCAAGCCATCCGGGCCCCTTCCTGGTGTCGGGTCCTTGGTGAGGGCCCGAGGACCTGACACAGTCTGCCCTATGGTGAGTTAGGCGGCTGCCTAACTTGCCTAATTAAAAAGTCGCCGGCCCGCCACTAACAGGGGCTGCAAAATGCTGCCCCTGTCAGAGTGCCGCCTGGAGCCGTGGCTCTACCGTGTACTATGGACGGGCCAGCCCTGCCCTCTTCCTTTGTCTATTTATAGTTAAATGTACTTCCCTGGATGCTACTTCTATATCTTCATTTGTTTGCTTCCACCTTTGTTTGCATTCCTGTAAGAACTTCTCTGGCTCACATTGTATTCCTAGGACTCTCTGCTTGTGTTCATCACGTGTGCATCTGGGAGCACACCAATAGGGAATGCTATGTGCACACTCCAGGACCCAAACCTGGACACATTTAGTACTATGTTATTTTCAAAAAGACACTGGACTTGTGGCTCAGTGCTCAATGACTTGTTATGTGTATGAAACTGTTCATTCCTATTCAGTGCAATTTAGTTCAAAAACTCTTTAGGAAGACTCAAACGCAGCGTAAATTTCTTCAGATAAACCCTAGTAGAAGTTACTAAATGTACGGTGCGTTGGTCCAGGAGTTCTATCAGCCTCAACATTCTACATACAAGCCAGAAAATCAAAGAATGAACTCTAATAAGGACCAAGCTTTGTCAGCTTAACAAAACCCGATTCAGGATCAAAATGTTGCAGTGTCCTCATGTTCCTCATGTTCCAATAAATGTGTCTAAAGCTATTGGAGTGCCTTGACCTCTTCTGGTAATTATCATTGTCAGGCTTATGCTGGTCCATGATCTAGTTTAGCACCCTTGGCTTGTTGTGGATTGAGTGCGGTTCCTCTTTGTATATTTTAATGCTAATAAGGTCCACAACTAGTTAGAGATTCAATATATATATGTTTTTTTTAGCAAATATGCTAGCACATTGTATCAATATTTTACACTCTTTAAGAAGAGGCAGTGGCAATATATACAACTTAACATTTATTCAAACCCAATAAAATGTTCAGCTAACCCATCTCAAGGAAGGGAGACATTATATATTTCTATTTTTATTTTTCTTCCTTATTACTGTCTATTATAATATGTTGTTCTGAGTACCAGCCTGTAGGCCTTTTTTTGTTACTGTACAGAATAATAACGAGAATGTATATTAGTATAACAAACACAAGCTCATAGAAGCAATAAATAGCCTAAAAATCTGCTAAACATAAAAAAGAAAGCTATAAAAGGTAGTAAAAAAAAATAATATGAAAATTAAAATACACGTTTAACGTTAGCTGGGTATTTGAAAAAATAAAATGAAATAATCAATATTTAGTTCTTGTACGCTCATAACCCATGCATATCTTAAATTGATTCTCATGTTTCTGATGTTGTATTAGAATTGGACTATTTTCTTGAATTTACCCTCTCCCCAACTTGCCGTGTAGCCGTTGCTACATTATTTTCACCCTAATTTCTGACTCTTAATTCCTCTGCCTGACTACAATGCTGCATTTTCCATATGGACTAGAAAATAGATAGATTATTATAGATTTCATAGTCAATCCGAGGTATTTCATGTGTTTATTGTGTGTATACCATAAACCTATGCAAATATTTTAATTAAAAAAAAATTCCAACTACACAGATTGCATAGTAAAATATCCAATCAAAACAAACACAATAAATTAAATACAATTAAATTTAATGTAAAAATAATCATCAATAAGTTTAAATAGACTCATTCTCAAATATCAAAATCTTTTCCTCTGGCAATATCTTCCACACTGCCTTAAAATGTCAAAATAAATAGGGAGTGCTGTATGACAGCTGCAGTTATTTGTATATTCTGATTGAACATTGTAAAAAGCTCAGGAATTCACAATGACATTTTGCACATAAAATAGCCACGATGACCATACTAATCTTCTAGGATGTCTTGTGCTTGTTATTCGTTGCTCTGCACAGCTGCATTGAGTGTATTTGCCACTTCTGCTCAGCTCAGCTTTGACACAGTAACCTTCAAATGACCTCCATTGTGAATACCCATTCAATCACACATGCTTATTGTGTCTGCTCGAAGATACTCTGTGATAACACTCAATATCTATATTTTTCTGTTTCAAACAATATGCAGGGCCGTTTGAAGGAATTTGGGGGCCCCAAGCAAAACGGACATGGAGGCCCCCCCAAACTCCTACCCCCCCCCCCCCCCCCCCAAGTCCGCCCACAGGGATGCAGTGTCTGCAGGGCCGGTGCAAGGATTTTTGCCACCCTAGGCAAAAGTAAAGTTTGCCGCCCCCCATGTGACATCACAGTGCCCCACCCATATGATCTGCCATGTTAACTAACACAGTGCTGCAGTGCCGCCGTGTTTACAATAAAAGGCCTGCATGGACAGGCTATAGACACCAGAACCACTACATTAAGCTGCAGTGGTTCTGGGGACTATAGTGTCCCTTTAATGTGAGGTAAATTAGAGATTAGTGCCATGAATAATATACTAGATTGCCTACTTACAACCAGATGAGGATGATGATGGGCTTCAGCTGCCGCCTGGCTCCACTGGTCTGGTGTAGAACAGGCTCTCTGGAGGCGGTTTGTAACTGTGGTCACAAAAATCAATGTTCTGGGAGAACGGGAAGCAGCTCCATTTTTTGAGGGCCATTTACACAGCTCAAGGTCTGGGTCCCAGGGTCCACCTTCATGTTCCACCAATGAGTTTGTTCACAGGGGTGTGTGTGTGGGGGGGGGGGGGGGGGGGGGAGGGGGGGGGATGTCCTGATGTGTGTAAGGAATGCATTGTATGAATCTGTGTTTGTGTGTGTCTGTAAGGCAGTGTTTCCCAACCCAGTCCTCAAGGCACACCTACCAGTCCAGGATTTAAGGATTACCCAGTTTTGTCTAAGGTGTTTTTAGAAAAAAAAGAAAAAAACACCTTAGACACAACTGGGTCACCCCTAAATCCTGGACTGGTAGGTGTGCCTTGAGGACTGGGTTGGGAAACACTGCTGTAAGGGATGCACTGAGTGTGTGGAAGGGGTGCATTGTGTGTTGCTGTGTGTAAGGGATGCATTGCTTGTGTATGTGTGTCTGTGTGTAATGCATTGTGTGTTTTTCTGTGTGCAAGGGGTGCATTGTGTGTGTGTGTGTGATGGATGTCAATCTCTACCCCTGCCCCCATCAATTTCCTTCTTCTCCCCCCCTCTCCAATTTCCTTCTTCTCCCCCCCTCTCCAATTTCCTTCTTCTCCCCCTCCCTCTCATTGCCTTCTCCCCCTCCAATTTCCTTCTTCTCCCCCTCCCTCTCATTTCCTTCCTTCTCCTCCCCCCTCCAATTTCCTTCCTCCCCCTCAAGTTTCCTTCCTCCCTCCCCCCTCAAGTTTCCTTCCTCCCTCCCCCTCAAATTTCCTTCCTCCCTCCCCCCTCAAATTTCCTTCCTCTCCCCCTCCCTCAAATTTCCTTCCTCTCCCCCTCCCTCAAATTTCCTTCCTCTCCCCCTCCCTCAAATTTCCTTCCTCTCCCCCCTCAAATTTTCTCCCTTCCTCTCTCCCTCCCTCTCCCTCTCCCCCTCCCTCAAATGTCCTCCCTTCCTCTCCCCCTCCCTCAAATTTCCTCCCTTCCTCTCCCCCCTCAAATTCCTACCTCTCCCTCCCCGCCCTCAAATTTCCTTCCTCTCCCCCCTTCAAATTTCCTCCCTTCCTCCCCCCCCCCAAATTTCCTTCCTCTCCCCCTTCAAATTCCCTCCCTTTCTCCCCCCCAATTTCCTTCCTCTCCCCCCTTCAAATTTCCTCCCTCCCTCTCCCCCCACTCCCTCAAATTTCCTCCCTCCCTCTCCCCCCCACTCCCTCAAATTTCCTCCCTCCCTCTCCCCCCCACCCACTCAAATTTCCTCCCTCCCTCTCCCCCCACTCCCTCAAATTTCCTCCCTCCCTCTCCCCCCCACCCACTCAAATTTCCTCCCTCCCTCTCCCCCCACTCCCTCAAATTTCCTCCCTCCCTCTCCCCCCCACCCACTCAAATTTCCTCCCTCGCCCCCCCACCCACTCAAATTTCCTCCCTCGCCCCCCACCCACTCAAATTTCCTCCCTCACCCCCCACCCACTCAAATTTCCTCCCTCCCCCCTCCACCCACTCAAATTTCCTCCCTCCCCCGAATTTCCTCCCTCCCCCCCAAAAAAATTTCCTCCCTCCCCCCTCAAATTTCCTCCCTCCCTCTCCCACACCCCCACTCACTTAAATGTCCTCCCTGTACCTGACACCCGGCGGGCGCGCGAGGGAGCACTCTCCCTGGCTGAGTGCTTCCTCTTCAGCTCCCTCGCGCGCCGCGTACTGATGCCGGAGCCGGAAGATGACGTCATCTTCCGGCTCCGGCATCAGTACGATGCGCGAGGGAGCTGAAGAGGAAGCACTCAGAGGAGAGTGCTCCCTCGCGCCCCCGCCGGGTGTCAGCAGGGCCAGCCTCTGGGGGGCCCTGAGGTGACCAGCTGCTGGGCCCCCCAGGAGAAGAGGCTGGCCCAGTGGGTACATACCGGGCCCCCTGCGACCCGGTATGTACCCACTGAATGTGGGGCCCGGACGACCTGAGCAGTCCAGGCCCCCCAGGACCGCATGCCCTGATGGCGGCCCTGCCGGCTCTGCTTGGGGCCCCAGGCCAGCTCGGGGCCCCAAGCAGTTGCTTGGTTTGCCTGTCGGGTAGCGACGGGCCTGCCAATATGTATGTGTTTTATTAACAAGAATCAAGACATATTCATTTTCCTTGTGGATAACATGACAAGTAAATTGAATTGATTTTTGTTTCATTTTTAGATTTCAGACTTTTCTATATTGGCCTTCTCGATACTCTGGTGACTGTGTCAGTCAAAAGAAGAGTGGGGAAGAGTGTTGTTGACACTTTTATGTGTATTTTTCAGCAAATTGTTGGCACAGTTTACTAAATCTGTTTTCCATGAATTGCTTCTCTTGCACCCCAACCTTTATTTTTGAATATACAAAACAAACAATCACTTTTCTCCTTGTGAAACTCGATGCTCAAAATCCGTGGGCAGTAAAGAAAAACATCACTGATCCCAAGATAATATTTAGTTTTAATTTTTAGTCTGACTGCGGTATTAAATCCAGTAAAACTGTGCACTAAATAAATTCAAACTATGAGAACTATTGTCTGCAAGTCTGCCATATCTTATTTCTTTAAATTAATTATTTGTTTTAGTACAAAGAGTAGGAATACTTTATTTCAAAAGCTACATCACTTAAACTGCCCACACATGTCCAATAAAGTGTTTTATTGTAACGTTAAGGGGATAAGATATTAAACATATCCTTGTTCTAAGGGTTCTGTGTATGAATTAAATCATAGTGATATCATTTTGATATATTCTGCAGTGTTTAAATCTACTCTGGAGAATCCTGCTTTGAGTAGGATTTGGATAAATGTAGATTTTACAGCAGTTCTCTTTCTTGGTTATTTTAAATATCACTATTTTTGCCTTTTGTTTCAACTCATATTAAAGATACCGTGCCCTATCCAATTTGATATTTCAACCCACTTTTAAGGGAGAGTCAGATAAGTTTGGTTTAAAATGAGTAAAATGAAAATGAAAGAGGAACCCGGGAAATATTTTGATTGGAGGAACATCACCCTGTCAAGAATGAAGAAAGGGCCCACGCTCATTGAACCACCAATGACTGAAAGGGATTAGCCCTATGTAAAGGACTTTGGGGAAGGGGATTCTTAGGCTGCTTGACAACTAAGGGTGTTTTTGTTTGCATTTTTGTTTGCATTATTATTTTAATTGGCTTCCTATAAAATCTCTACATAATGCTGCTCCCACCTATCTATCCTCCCTCATACACAAGTATGTCCCGTCTAGGCCCTTACGATCTGCTGAAAACTTATGTCTATCTTCTGTCCGTACTCCCACCTCTGATGCTCTCCTTCAAGATTTTTCGAGGGCTGCACCATTCCTGTGGAACTCGCTTCCCTCCTCTGTCTGATGCTCACCCAGTCTCCACTCCTTCAAAAATCATTAAAAACCCACTTCTTCATAAAAGCGTATCAATTAAACTGTTAATAGCTCCTGACTGATTCCTCTTCTGCAAATGTCACTAGTCTAATACTCCTTACCTTTTTGTGTCATTTTACCCCACTCCCTCTAGCATGTAAGCTCATTGAGCAGGGCCCTCAACCCCTCTGTTCCTGTGTGTCTAACTTGTCTGGTTACAACTACATGTCTGTTCGTCTACCCACTGTAAAGTGATGCGGAATTTGACGGCGCTATATAAATTTCATAATAATAATAATTGTATCTCTGAAGAAGTCCACACTAGTGGAGGAAACGCGTTGGACAGAGTTTTTATCCATCTTAATTTTGTATTAAATTGTTTTTAATACTATTTTGCATACAATAAATCTAATTAACCCCTTAAGACCGCAGGACGTTCTATGCCGTCCTTATTTTGGTGGCTCTAAACGCTGCAGGACGGCATAGAACGCCCTGCGATCTTTTCTACTTACCCGGTCGCCGGCGATCCCACGCCGGCGATCGCGGTATGTGAGACTTACCTGGGAGCCCAGGGAGTCCCCCTCCATCCTCTTCGGCCCCCCAGGGCCATGTGATCGTGAGGTCCTTGCGAGGACCCCGCGATCACATGGACGGCATAGCCGTCCAAGGCATTGCCAGCAGGGGGAGTGCCTGTAATGACAGGTACTCCCCCTGCTGTCTGAAAAAATAAAATAAAATGTTAAAACAGTGTAAAAATAAGATTAAATATACTTAGATCATATATATATATTTATTATATATATGATCTAAGTACATAGATACACATATACACACATACACATAAATATACATACACTGTCTACGTGTATTTCAATATTAATATATACATAATTATATATATATATATATATATTAATATCAAAATACACGTACAATGATATTGATTAAATATATATATATATAATTTTCATTATATATATATATTTATATATAATAAAAAATAAAATATATAAATACGTTAAAAAATAGAATTCAAAAAATAAAAAATAAATAGATAAAAATATATAAACATGCGCAATTTCATTCTAACTGTATTTTAAAATTAATATATATATATATATTGATATCAAAATACATGTAGAACGAAATAATATATATATCTATATACATAAGTATATACGTATATATCCCTATGATGTAGAATTATTAAAGACTTTTATTGATCATGTATTGAATTTTTGTACTAACTCCATTTTGTCTACATTACATGACAGATTTTCCTAACAGCATTTAGAATAATGAACAGAGACTGTAGTTTCTAGAAGGACATGACTAACACCGGAATTATCAAGTTCCTGTAACATGCAACAAAGTATATTATAGCTAGGCCATGAGAAACAGCCTGTATGAAATGTTCTTTCATAAAAAAGACCCTGAACCTGACCTAGAGTCTGACGTCACTAACTACCCAAAATGACGCCCAAGCCCCCTTCCCACCGAGTAAGCCTCGTGCTGGGTAAGATGGCGCTTAAGCCATCTGTCCACACCCGTGTCTAGAATAACGCCACCTCCCGGTGGGAGGACACCTAGCTAACCACTTAGTGCTGGAGCCAATTAATAATATTGATGGGTGGACATTGACATAACCACTTAACACTTAACCCAATTAATGATATTAATTTGTTGTTATCTTGATATTCAATGATGATGCAATTTCGCTCTTATATGGGTCTGCGAGCCCGCTTTTTAATCAGATGCCAATAAATTTCCTCAAAGTTATTTTAACCTGAACTCCGTGTGTCAGTGTGAACTTCTGCATATACGCAATTTATTCATCTCAGATTTGGACAGGAACAGATAGACATTTAAACATATTTGTTTACTTAAAATAATCTAGAACACCTATATATACCTATATATAAATAAACATAATAAAAAAAAATTATATACATATATACACACACACACACACACACACACACATACATACATACATAATAATTCTACGTATATATTTATGTAATAATTTTACATAATTAGGTCATTTTATTAATTACAATTTGCAGGACCTGCCTGACAACCCAGGTCCAAAGTTCAGGGAATTAAATTTTCTAGCACTATATTTAACCCAGTAACTTCACAAGACACCATAAAACCTGTACATGGGGGGTACTGTTTTACTCGGAAGACTTCGCTGAACACAAATATTAGTGTTTCAAAACAGTAAAATATATTACAACGCCGATATCGTCAGTGACAGTGACATTTTTTCCATTTTTCACACACAAATGGCACTTACACTGACGATATAATTGTTGTGATACATTTTACTGTTTGGTCTCCTGAGTATAACAGTACCCCTCATGTACAGGTTTTATGGTGTTTTCAAAAGTTACAGTGTCAAATATAAGGTTTGCGTTTCAGTTTTTTCACATTAAAATTCGCCAGGTTGCCTTTGAGACCGTATGGTAGCCCAGGAATGAAAATTATCTCCATGATGGCATACCATTTGCAATAGTAGACAACCCAGGGTATTGCAAATAGTGTATGTTCAGTTTTTTTAGTAGCCACTTAGTCACAAACACTGGCCAGAATTTGCGTTCAAATTAGTTTTTTGCATTTTCAAATATTAACACTAACTTTGACCAGTGTTTGTGACCAAGTGGCTACGAAAAAAAACTGGACATACTCCATTTGCAATACCTTGGGTGTCTACTTTTGCAAATGGTATGCCATCATGGGGGTAATTCTTATTTCTGGGCTACCATATGGTCTCAAAGGCAACGTAACCAATCTGGCGAATTTCAATGTGAAAAAACTGAAATATGTAACATGCTATATTTGACCCTGTAACTTCCCAAAACACCATAAAACCTGTAAGGGGGGTACTGTTTTACACGTGAGACATTGCTGAATACAAATATGTGTATTTTATTGCAGTAAAAGCAAACAGTATGTTGACATTCACAGTTAAAATGTCACGTAGAACTAAAAAAAAATTTAAAATTCTTATTTTCTCCCATTTTTTTATATTTTTTTCATATTAAATTCTGTTCCATACCTAAATATTTGATGTTAAATGAAAGCCCTATTTCCCCTGAATAAAATGATATATAATAAGTGTATGTGCGTTTAATATGAAAGAGGTGAATTACGGTTGGACAGACATATAGCGCAAATGCCAGGTTTTGTTTACGTTTTTTTTGGATCACAACTTGTACATTTGGCTGCGGTCTTAAGGGGTTAAAGTCCGTGAAATAAGTATCCCAGCTTTCTGATTTATTGCAGACCACATCTGCAGCAGGGGGAACCAAAATAAGGCACCCCAAAGCGCAGTTTCTCACAAAACACTGTGAGTGCTTCTGAAGTATGTCTTATTGTATCTAACTATATCACACTATGTTTACTATATTACAAAATATGTTTAATTTAGCTAAGTGAGTGTTAACATCGTAGCAACCAATAAAAGTAAAATAAAGGGAAACCTTTCAAATTAATTCATAGTGTTTTAAATCTTGTTGATGTTGAAAGTTAAACCTACTATTTCCAAAAATATTTTGGTAGCAAAGCTGAATTAGAACACTCTATTATAAAAAAAATTCCAGGTTACCTTGATAAAGGAGGGACATCATAATGCATTTGGCTTTTCTCAGCCCTTGTATCATAGGAGACTAAGAGGGAAGGGATAGTTGAATTGCATGCGCTCTCTTTATTGCCTTATTGTGCAAGCTCCAAGCTATGCAGGGAGGATTTGAATGTTCAATGGGTTATAAATTATATTAAAAAAGAGCTAGAGATGATATATCTGTATATATACACACCAAGTCTTATGAAAAACAAAAAATTTCTTATTCAACCGGGCCAGCTTACCTACCAATTAAAATTTGTAGATATGTTTTTATACAAAATAAGTTGGAACTGCAGGCTTAAAGGGTTACTTCAATCTCAATGGCCACTTCGGCTTCTAAAAGTGGTGGTGGGAATCTGTATATGCAGTGTTTCTGCTTGAAACGTTGCACATACAGAAATATCTGCAGTTTTGTTCCAGGGTCTTGTTGCACTCCTGACACACGTAACGTAGGCAGTCTGGAATTCAGTTCTGGACTGGCTAATGTGAGTGCTGCACAAAAATGAAGTCTTTTGTCACCGTGCACAGTGCGCTGGCAATAGGCGTAATTAGCTTCTACTTCTGCAGGCAGCATGGGGTAGAACGTCTGCAAGGGGAAGTTTCAAAGTCCCCTGCCTCCCTCCTGCATTTCCTCACCGCCTCCATCCATTTTAAACATTACATTTTTAAAATATATATATATATATATATATATATATATATATATATATATGGAATAACAGAGGTAACAAACAAAACTCAAGAAATGGGTTATATTAATTAGGTTATAATTAATATTAATTCATTTATGTGCTTATGCTTAATACCCTACTACAGGGGTCAGCAACCTATAGCACTGTGCCATGCATGCACTCGAGGTGCCTTTACATGGCACTCGGGACTGCCAGACCCAAACAGGCTCTGGCCTATCAGTAGGCCCTGTGGGACTTCAGATATCTGCTAGTGCAAACCGAGTGGTGATCACAGGTGGTGAGGGACAATACTCAATTTATTTATTGCAGCACTTAGAGGAATCTCAGATCCCTTCCTCTCTGCACTTGTGAATGGGAATCTGCACTGGATTAGAGCAGCCAACTGCAGCTATTACATACAGGCACACAAACCCACAAGCAGCCGCACACATACATACACACCACCAAAAACATTGTGTAACATATCATCCATACAAACAATTCCACATGCAGCCCCCATGCAAAGCCAAAATTACTCATGAACATATACAATATAACAGCCCACATATGCCAAAATACAACGCTACAAAGAAACTGCAGCACCATAAAAAACACAAGCAAAATACGGCAACACACACCTCAATTTTAAAATAATAGGACAGGCACCCTGTGGTGGGGCCGCTGCTGGTCCGTGAATTGCCTGTCTGCCATTTTTTCGTGTCTTTTGCCCGCTCCCCACTCGCGAGTGCTTCCACAAAGGGAATTCATTTGCCTCCCGAACGGGGACCACCCTGATATCCCATTTAGAATGTTGGCTTAGAACCTTCACACCTCGCCACATAGTGTCAAACCGCAAACCGCAAGGGAAACAATTCATGAGCACTCCTCCAGCTGGTGGCCATTTGTACAGATGCACTCCAGCCATGGGGAGCATTCGTGGATTGTTTCCAGACTTGTTCGTTTCCTGAATGAGGGTCTCCACAGTGCCCCATTAGAATGTTCACGCCAATCAATTAGAACGTTTGCACTTGCAACATAAGTGTGAAAACGCAAGGGAAGTAATTAATGGATGCTACCTTGGGTGGCCGCCATTTCATATAGACGAACGGCATCCAGGGGGAGCATTCGTATCTCGAATGGAGATGCTTCCCTTGCCTGGTTTCCACACAGGGATCCCGCAAACGGAGGCAGTTCGCAACAGGGGCCGTTGTGAGGGTCCCTGAGGTTGGTGTGGACACTTGTGGGATGCTGGCGAGTTTGGCAGGCTTTGAGGTGCCCGCTGGGACAAAGAGACCAACTCTTTTCCTGCAGGTGGGTTTTCTGTGCCTGGGATACAAAGGGACGGTCCCGTTATCCCGCGCTCGGTCTCCCAGGTACAGAGGCTCATGGGATGAAGACCCCCCTGTCTCCGGATGTGGGAAACCCTGTGTTTGGGTGGTGGGCTTTTGGAGACAAAGGGACAAAGCCCTTTCACGCGTAAGGTTCCCAGGGACCCTGGGAGGGGATATTGCATGCTTGTGTTACACCCCTTGCATGGGGTTATGCTTAAAAGCCGTGTGTGGCCAATAAAGTATTGTTGTACCTCCAGAACTGCATCCAGTTAACTGGGGAGGATGGGGGGTGGGGGGAAGGGGGGATTGGTCTCTTTATATCCTAAATGGTTCCTGTTCAGCTGAAGGAAGAGAAACAGCAAAGGTAATGGGTCGGGCTACCAGGTGTTCCGTTACACACACCAAGGGACTTCAAGATCTCGTTTTGGCATAGTACTAATACAAGGTTGCCTTGTCCCTGCCCTACTTTATACAGTAGCTCAATAAATAGTTATAGACTAATGCACAACAAGAACCATTTAAGCTTTAAGCAGTGTGTCAGAGTTTAAAAATATGTATTTTGTTTTTACTGTAAATTAAGGGTAATGCTTCTTTCTAAAAACACGTTTTGCTGCATTGAGTTCGGGGAATTTACATTTACTTTTAATATTTATTTTGTTTGCGGATTATAATACTGAAAAATATTTATTAGTTTTTAATAGTAGTTAGGTAATTTATTTTCAAATCCCTTAAATCATGAAAGTGCACCATCATTTTGTTTACTGCTTAGGGAGATCAATGCTAGAGCAATGATTGATTCACAAATATTTTTTTTTCCCTCACCTACCCAGCCATGATCCTCTCTTGATGTGACCTGTTTGAAGAAAGATGTATGGCAGAGAGAAACATCTTCCGTGAATAGGCTCCTCTGTGTGCTGTGTCAAAGAAAGGGGCAAAAACTCTCACTGTATTCTGTTTCCACTAGAAATATTAAATTGTACCTTTTTTTTTATCACAGTCATTGAACATTTTTTTTAGGATCTTCAGCCTATGTCAGATGGAGAACAAACATGGTCAAAACAATTATTTAGAACAATTTACATATTTTTTTTATTATGAATAAGGCTGCATCTGTTTGCAATTGTTAAATTTTTATATAGTTCAAATCAATATTTTATTTTACACTTACAGATTTCAATCCATAAAAGGGACATTGTAAGCAATATGAGCTCTACAGTTTTCCATAGTAGTGATGTTTCCTAGAGTGTCCACGAATGTTCCCCATATGCTTTATGTATGTAGATTGTGTCCTCTTTGTTTAATTTTATTTAAGGGCTGATTTCAGTAAAAGTCAGCACTTTTATAAATGAACGCTAAAACACCGCCCTGGCTATTTAGCTCCACTGAGCTAAATTTAAAGCCAGGCACTAGTGCAGAATGCTTGCCTTTGAAAGACTTCTCTATGAGCAGTAATAAAGATCATTGAGAATTCTGTGATTAAACAGTCATGCTCAAGCTTTTTGGGGGTGTATAGCTACTAAACTGTTTAAAATATATATTATTTTATGGAGTGTTCCTATAATGTCAATCTGCTTAGGAATGGTTTGAAATAAACTAGGGCTCAACTTGACACCAGAGGCTGAATCCCACTTAGCAGCATCTATAATGCAAAATTATTAATTCTGTATTTTAAATGTCAACATATAATACTGAATCTTCATTTCCTAACAAAATCTTTGTTATTATTATACTTATTTATAAAGTGTAAACACATTCCATAGTGCTGTGCAAGGGTACATTTGGTACAAGTAAACAACAAAGGTACAATACATTTGAGACAATACAAATTTGACAAACATATACAGGAGGAGTTGAGGGCCCTATTCCCGAAGGAACTTACAATCTAGCTGGATAAGATGGGTGAGAAACAGGAGATGGGGACTGAAAAGATGAGAATGATGTTAACACAAAGTGCGATGAGGGCAATTATTGGTTAAGTGGAATGTGTTAGTTACTGAGTGGCATTCTTCCCTAAACAAGAATGTCTTTACAGTGCGAGTAAAGGAAAGCAAACTGGTGGAATGTCTGAAAGTGCAGAAAAGTATGCTCCAGCAGGGTGGTGCTGCACGAGAGGAGTGCTGCAGTCTAGCAATAGAAGTGGTGATAATAGATTATGCAAAAACCAGGTATTTTTTAGATCATTTTTTGATTAGTAAGGACAGGTATTGAGAGTGGCATCAGTAAGGGCTTTGTAAGTCAGGGTAAGAATTTTAAATTTAATTCAGCTGTGAATGGGAAGCCAGTGAAAGGCAGATATGGAACACTGGGTACGGTGAATTAGCTTGGTAGAGGCACTCAGGAAGGACTGAAGGGGAGATCAGTGGGAGAAATAAAGGACAGTTAGTGGGTTATTGCAGTAGACTAGATAAGAAATAATAGATAGAAGATAGAGATTGAATGTGGGGGATTGTGGCAGAACCAGCCCCGCCACTTGTGCCTGGAGAGGACTGCTTGCCAGCCTCTTGCCCTGCAACTATGGCCCTGGGATGTATTGCCCTTCTAGGAACTAATTTGGGCATGTTCTATTTTATTATGCTGCTACTGGCCCTTTAAGAACCACCTGGGGACATACTGTGGAGTTACTGGGTGCCCACCATTTCATGTATCAGAGGCACATGGTGAGAACAATGGATGAAGCACATAGTGAGAACAATGGATGGCGGCCATTTTAACTCACAGACACTGTTTTGACTTTTCTACACGGTGCCATCTCGCTAGTATTTGGTGCACAAAGACATTGTTCAGTAGTTTTAAACTACAGAACAGGGGACACATTTAAAAGTAATTATTTTTCCTATAGCCTGTATATGTTCTGCGGAATCTGCATTAAACCGTATCTTTCAAACTACTGAACGGATCTGGATGAATTTTGGATATGTGGTTCATCCAGATCCCCTGGTTCCGAGGGGTTATTGCATGTTTTGGGGTCCCTGTGATATGTTTTATAATACTGTATTTCTGTGCCTGTCATGATTATATTAACCATTGTGTTCAGTAATCATATCACAGGCAGAGGGGAGGATTCTGTGTGGGAGTGTCTGTGTGTATTGTACGGATTGATTGGTTGTATTTCAAAACCCTGTGGGCAGTACTAGGTTTGTGGATTGGGAATAAAAGAGGCTGTATGTGCCAGTACAGTCAGTTCTGCTTGACCTCAAAACGAAGTATCGTCTCGTTATTGGGGGAATTGGATTGTATGCTGATTGCCAGGAGTGTAAGCTGATTGTATGCTTTTCCTGTTCAGCTGTTTACAGCATTAATATGCTTGAGAGCATTAGCATGCTTCTCCAGTTCGGTGGTTGTGGTGTCTGCTGCAGTGCTTGGAGTCCTCAGGAAGCGCTAGGAGCATCCATCAACGGAGGTACCCAGTTGGGGTGCCCGACGATCCGTTACAGGGATGAAGGACAGATTGTAACTCCGAGGCAGAGGAATGATGGGGAGATAGTGATGCTGTCAACAATAGTAGAAAAGTTGGTTATTGTAGTGGAGTTAGAATGGTGATTAAGAAGGAGCTCAGTCCTTGACATATTGATCTTTAGGTGACCAGATAAGCAGTCGCTGACATGAGAAAGGAGAGATGGAAAGGGATCAGGGTTGGAGAGGTAGATCTGAGTATCATCAGCATAAAGGTAATACTTGAAGCTATAGCTGTTGATAAGGGACAGTGTCAAGATGGCAGGTAGTGAGGCATAAAGAAGACAGTAAGGAACAAACTTCATCCTCGATGGCTGGGGTGGAAGAAACAGAGAGTCACCACCGGGGTGACCTGGGATGAATGCGGAACGTTCCATTGGGATGTTGCTTCAGGTAGTATGTATTTTTTAACAAAATATACAAAATCTTTCACAATATCACACAGTTTAAAGTGCTTCAATCAAATAAAGTGCATGTGAGTGTAATTGCACTAATTTGAGATATTAAAGTGCTGAAGTGAGCTAAAGTGCATATAAAAACGCTTGACTTCCCTTCTAGCAATGGATTAACCAGAAGATCTCCTCAAATCTTCAATTAATGTAAATATTATATTTAGGGTAAGTCCAGCAAGGGGACACAATAAATGGTATAACATGGGGGGCGTGGCCAGCCGCGGAGCTTAATGGACGCACACTGACACAGCTCCCTGAGACCCAGGCTTTAATCCGCAACGATCGGAGATTTTCCTCAGTAATGGGTAATCATAAGCAGCAGAACCCCTACAACAAAATCGGACGCTCTTACCTGATATTTCAAGGATGCTCCTGAAAAGGAGGCAGAGGCCGCGCCGTCTCAATCCAAAATGGCGGAGACTGATCAGGCCGCGGATCAACAACCCTGTAGCCCATCTGCTTCCGACTATTCACATAAATCCACCGATTCAACTAATGGCCCAGACATCAGGATGCTAATTAAGAACTTACCATCTAAGGATGATTTGCAGGCAATGATGGGAAAACTCAAAGCCACCTTTCTATCCAAAATGGACGCCATGGGCACGGATGTCCGACAGCTGAGCCTCCGGGTCACTGATCTAGAGGAAGAAAGGGACATGATTCAAGCCCAGGTAACAAACGTGACCACAACACTAAACTCCCATTTACTGCAGTTTGCATCAACCCAGCGACACATAGACGACCTGGACAACCGGGGACGCAGGAATAACCTGCGAATAAGGGCTATCCCAGAATCTCAAGGTGAGAACTTGGAAGCACTACTCTCAGAATTCTTCAACCTCATACTAGGGGAACCTAGTGACAACCAAATCCTGCTAGACAGAGCCCACAGATCGCTACACCCGAGGGGTGTATCCCCTGAGGCACCAAGAGATGCCATATGTAGAATACACTACTTCTCTATTAAGGACAACATCCTGAAAGCACTGAGAGACACCTCCCAGCCCTTACTATTCCATGGAAACCCCATTCAAATATACCCCGATCTGTCATGGTATACCTTACAGGCTCAGAGGGCCTTAAAACCTGTCACTGAACACCTGAGAAATAGAAACATCAAGTATAGATGGGGGTTCCCTTTTGCCTTGATAGTCTCCAATAAAGGAAATATACACACAATAACCTCTCCACTAGATGTGCCCCCATTCCTCAGAGCCCTCGATCTGCCAGATACCCATGTCATGGACTGGAACTCCCCACAGACTCATCATGACTCTACTGCAAGCTTACCTCAACGACAACGCTGGCTTACGCTGGCTAAGAAACGGAGGAACGATCAGAGGTTCCAATCACCCCTCCAAAGACACAGACCAAGCAGGGAAGACTTAAATCGCCAAAATCGAGACTCCCCTTAACAAAGGGAACCTAGACGAATTGCACATCGGAATTCATCTAAGAAAACTCAGCTCCAACAAAAATCGACCGAATGATATCCTCCTCCCCCCCTTTTTCTCCACCCTTTTCCACCTAACCTAAGGCGAACATTCCACGGACTAAATGAAAGCAGCACTCACTAGTTACTCGACCTCCGACAGCATTATTAGATAAGCAACAGACAACGATGTAACACCCTGATCTCAAGAGGCTAAGGACAGCATAAGTGGACATTGGCAGGCAATACTTCAAGAATCACCTTTGCAACCTTGACTCACCTACACAGGGACGCTCCAACGAACCGAAAAGACGGCGGAATGAACGGCCTGCAAAATTCCGTATGATGGTAGATTGATTTCTAAAGATGTTTCTGGACATGAGTACGATCCTCTTAATATCTGAGACTTTGTCAGAATACTAAAATCTCGCCTCGTCCCTCTCCCGGAGAGTCAGCAGATCAGGTTGTATTGATACTTTTGATATTATTGAAATTAATTTCTCTTTGTATGTGTAACAGGTTCTGCTCTCATCAAAATGTAATGTATTGCTCAACTTAGGAACCTTACGCTGTCGAGACCTCAATCTGAGGTAGGCTATGTATATCAGGGGACACAACCATCCTGATCTAAGTTAATTACTATTATACAAGATAAAAAAAAAAAAGCAATCTTTCCTTCCCACCAAATTTAGAGTGCTATCTCTCCTGCCAACCCCTCTCTCCTCTCCCCTCCTCCTCTCCCCACATCAAACCTTCCTCATGGTCGCTATATTGATTTTCAACCCCAATCTCCAAAAGATTACACACCTCTAAAGGATTACGTAGCCTAGGGTCCACTAAAGGACCACTACACCCCTTACTGACTAGGATTCTATCTTCTGCGTCGAGATAGAATTCCTCAACTCTCGATCCTGAGAGAGTCTCTTACAGTAGAGACAATCCCCTTATCCCCCCTTCCCCTCCTGCCACCAGAATCCGTGGTTGAGAAAACTCGACTGACACACTAGGATTCATACAGTGGACTAACACCCAACCGGAGACCCCGACCTGTAACGTTTAGCAGCGGAATTACGTCCGCCCCTGACTCAGAAACGAGGGACCTCTCCGATTTACCAAACATTGCAATTCTGTGTTCATTGTTTTTGAAAAGTTAATGGTTTAATTGTTATTAGACAAATTTGTTACAGGACTCGATATTATCCTAAATAGTAATATTAACCTAAAGGTATTATTGTAAGGTACTGCACAACGGACACCAACCTTCCCCCCCCCCCCCCATCCCTAGGATACCCAAAATGGCTTCCCTAAAAATACTTACACAGAATGCCAGAGGCTTAAACACCCCGGAAAAAAGGTCCATAGCGCTATTCGACTTCCGCAGATACAAAGCGGACATAGTCTTTCTACAGGAGACACATTTCCGCAAACAAATAGCTCCTACACTTCGCAGTAGAGACTACCCACACGGCTTCTACGGCTTTTATGGGCACTACTCAGAATCTAAATCGAGAGCGGTAGCGATTTTAATTGGGAAACAGACACCCTTCACACCTCAAGAACACCTAACAGACAATTCAGGCAGGTGTTCGTAAAAGGAAAGATAGGTAACACACAAATGACTCTGGCCAATCTCTATTTGCCTAATAGAAAACAAAATCTATTTTTAAAGAAAACACTCTGTAAGCTTTCGGACTTCCAGGAGGGTATACTACTGGTAGGAGGAGACATTAACGTCTCGCTAGACAGAGAATTGGACTCCACAGCTAAACTGCAACCCCATATGATCCATATTCGTCAACAAGTTACTGCCACACTTTATGAGGCCCAACTATACGACTGTTGGAGATTCACACACCCCACGAGAAAGGACTATTCCTTTTACTCACCACCTTCAGGGACATACTCCCGAATAGACAGCCTTTTCCTCCAGCACAGGCACTTGCCCTTAGTCTCAGCAGCCGAATATGCAAAGTCTTGATTGCTGTAGTCAGAAAAGGCATTTAGGGTTGGAGGAAAGAGTAGGTATTTTTGTTCATTCATTTCTATTTTACTTTTTTATCTTGCTATTATGTATGTATATTATATTAGAGTATCTCTACCAAGCCCACTTTGACAGTTGCTGGCTAAAAAAAACAAGTCTTTAGAGATCATGTGATGCTAGCAAACACATACAATGTGATATTTGTATATTTGATTGGATTATCTCCCAGTAATCAAATAAATATCTTGCATGCAGAAAGTCCAATCTATCTCTCTTTTATTATTAAGCTGAAGTATGAAATGAAATTGCTGTATATCAGCTAATTTGGAGATTATGTTTTGGCACTTGCTGTTATCACAGATTTATTGTATGCCACTTGTTTAGGCAGTGGAAATACCAATAACGAGATTCATATGTACGTAACTAATCCTGTATTAATTCCATAGACCTTTCCGAACATGAAATGTCAGTTTCTGATAATGAGCATTCAAGAAGTTGATGTAGAAAGCTTTTTAAAATATGAGTAGATTGGAATATATTTATGTTATCAACAATTCTACTGTGATGCTAACACAAATTTAGGAATTTGATCTTATCGACTAGTTAACTTTTAATTTTCCTTGGCATATTATATATTTGTATATTAAAAAAATAATAACGCAGCAGATCTTTTCTGATTCACATCCACCATATTTCCTTGCGTGAAGATATTGTGCATCAAATTTCTTATTAGGCATTAAATATTCTAGTGTCAGCAAAAGTGTATGAAATATACAAGACATCAAATGCCGAACATGATTTTGTTAAATATTCAGTAGTTTGTAACTAGATTCAAAACTTTCAAATGTATTTGATAATTGGTGAAGAAGCTACCCCAAAATAGGGATAAGAACGTATTATGATCTCTAGAAATATATTAATAACTGAAAATGACTCAAACACAACAAAAAATACACAATTAAGTAAACAAGGGTTTTATAAGTACTTCACACAAGGGTATTTATAGAAAACATAAGAAAATAAAAACAAACATAGCATAATACTGTATAAAAATGTACAAATAAAAGAAAAGCAGAGGTAGAGTTAACTCACACTTTCAAGAGATACCTAGTGCTCTATATTGCTGACAATAGAGGTAATCAACCTACCTAAGAATAAACAATATGTTAACTTTGGAAATATGTCCATAGGGGGCACTTATTTGGTGAAATCACAAGTTTAAAAAAAATAAATAAATAAAAAGTAATATCTTACTTACCTCACCTGTGTCCCTCTTGACATATTCCCCTCTTGAAGTTTACCCCCTTATATTTCCCACTTACATCTTTTGAGAACCTCTCCAATCTCCTCAACACACTTTCTTTGTGCCAGCTATCCCTCTCTCCATATTTCCTGTTGCTCTTCCAATATCCCCATTCTACCACTTAGGACTTGTGTCCCTCTTCCCTATATACCCCTACTCCCTTTGTTTAGCCTTTACCCATAACCACCTTCCAAAATGTCTAAACTTCTCTACACAATCCCCACACCTACTATTCAAAAATGTTTATTGCCCTCTGTGTTGAAAGTAGAGTCTTTCCTTCAATGGGTTTAAACTTAGCTAATCAAGTCATTGTTTTCAGCAAACTTCTCTGGGCATTCCAGTGGGTTTTGTGAGTACATATTATTGACTGCAATGTATTTTTTTAACTCGTACCTAATGCTGGTAATTTTGTCTGGAAGTAGCCTCACATGTTAAGTTCTCAGAGAGCTACTCAATGATTTTAAGTAACTTAAAAGGGAGATGGTGCTCCCCAGTGTTTTTAATATTATGCTAATTTATCCTCTATATTTAAGTATTTATAATAAGTGACTGGACAAATAACATTACATATGGAATTCCACACCACTGTATTTATGTGTCTATCCTTAAAGTGAGAGCTTCCAGTGTGACTCTCTGTAAGTTTTATTCAAAGGTGTAATTTTCAGAAAAAAATATGGTTTCCCTTTAAAGCAACAGGAACATCTACAATCGATGTATTAAATGCAGTAAAGGCTCATCGATAAGGGCAGGTGGGCAGTCCTCCAGCATTTTTGTTGCAATAAAAATAATAAATAAAACTTTATCATTCCGTTTTTTTTCTGTTGGGAATTGTAACTTTTTTGTGTGTAAATTTACACATTTGAGATGTTTCCATTTGATAAAACATGTGTTGTTCATATCTTTTGGAGTATTGGTACTGCAGTTTCCCTCCCCTCAACCCTTATTATGATTCTCTCTATTGCTGTTAGTGAGAGGGAAAAAAGCATTAACAGAGTTATTGTTCTTTGTCCAAACAACCTGATTAAATCCTATGAGAAAGTGTGTGAACCACCCTCATTGGTTGTGTGACAGCCACCTGTTGTTCCCAATGCCTCTTTTTCTGGCAGCAAATATGCTGCCCTAAAAGACAGGCCTATCTACTGGGCTAAGGGAGAGACACACATTGAGGGTCTGGGGGGGACTAGGGGTGAGACCACATTGAGAGTCTGGGAGGGGGTAGGGGAGAGACGATCATTGAGGACCTGGGGGGCTAGGGGAGGGACAAACATTGAGGGCCTTGGGAGGGGGTTAGGGGAGAGACACACATTGAGAGACTAGGAGGGGCTAGAGGGAGATGCACATTGAGGACCTGGGGGGGCTAGGGGAGAGAGACACATGGAGGGGTTAGGGGGCGAAAATGAGACATACCAAAGGGCTGGAGGTGCAGAATGAGACACATGGATGGCCCCTTGATTTGAGTCCCTCCCTCACCTTCTCTCCTGCTGACTAATCTCTACTACAGTCTCATCCAGACAGGAACTGAAACACTGTTCCACAGCCAGACAGGACTCTGATACTGTGCATATAGAAATTGAACAAAACTGTTTAGTGGTAGTAATGTCTTACCTTTTGCACTGCAGTTCCTGCTGACTACATATCCAATGAGACTCTGACAGTCATTAAGCTGCCTAAGTGTTTTCATATATATGTATAAATTGGCAGTTTGGTGCCACTGAAAGGAATAACAATCTTATTATTAATATATTAATAATATATAGGTATTAGCATATTAAGTGACCAAAGTCTAACAGGTTAGATTTAACATATATGGAGAGAAGCTGCATCATATTTGGGAAAAGAGCCTAGCACACCACCATCTACAAACTTCACCAGTCTCCACTGGTTATATGTGCGGCAATATTATGTAGCAGAGTCTTTGGCAATGTTGTTATGTTTAAGATTTGCTATATGATATGATTTATTATTTCTTAATAAAGCATAAGAATATTTATCCTAATTTTAGCCATTGAATACACAAGAACTTTACACAAGCATGTGCTGACATTTTTTCATATACAATACAATTTCATCATTATTAAAGTTTTCACTAAAGTGTGAACTGTTGGAAATTCTGAGTAATTTTTTTTTAAATAAATATTTATTAGTTTTTTCAGATATAAAAAGACATACAATCACATATCATCAAAATTATAATATCAGACATAGCCGAGCCACCCTATAAACCCCAGAGCTCTCAATTTTCAAGTCAAACATTTGGCAGGTAGGTGAAATTCAATAATTCTATATCATTGACAAGCTTTAAGATAAAAGACAGACAAAAACTAAACATAACGGGCTCTAGTCATATGGAATGCAATACAAAGAAGATAATAAAAGATACAGTTCAGATCTCAGTTATAAATATCATACATATAAAGCCATATCTTATAGCCCGTAATGCAAAAATACCATAAAGTGCCATAGAGGGAGGAGAGAGTATATAGATGTGGGGGGAGCATCCAAAAACTAATAGGGACTAATATAGATTCATTCAGGGAATTCTCTCATTTTTTATTATTAAAATATGTATATATGTATATTCTTATGTAAAGTTATTCCATATATTCCATCCATATTTAAGTATAGTCAGGGGCTCTCTCTCCATCTTTAACTGAAAGGAGATTTGTGATTTTAATGTAACCCATGTTGGAGGTACTCTCTGCTTCCATAATTTTACAATGCATTTTTTGCTGCTATCAAAATATGGGTAACTATTTATCCATCTTTTTGCGACAATTTAGGCCAGTCAAAATTAGTGATGTACCGAACGGTTCGCTGGCGAATAGTTCCTGGCGAACATAGCGTGTTCGCGTTCACCACGGCGTGCGAACATATGCGCGGTTCGATCCGCCCCTATTCATCATCATTGAGTAAACTTTGACTCTGTGCCTCACAGTCAGCAGACACATTCCAGCCAATCAGCAGCAGACCCTCCCTTCCAGACCCTCCCACCTCCTGTACAGCATCCATTTTAGATTCATTCTGAAGCTGCATTCTTAGTGAGAGGAGGGAAAGTGTAGCTGCTGCTGATTTGACAGGGAAATGGATAGCTAGGCTAGTGTATTCAGTGTCCACTACAGTCCTGGAGGACTCATCTGATCTCTGCTGTAAGGACAGCACCCCAAAAAGCCCTTTTTAGGGCTAGAACGTCAGTCTGCTTTTTTTCCTGTGTAATCTTATTGCAGTTTCCTGCCTGCCAGCTTCTGTGTCAGGCTCACAGTGGATACTGTGGCCACTTGCCCAGTGTCACCACTCACATCTGGTGTCACAATAGCGTGCATTTAAAAACAAAAAAAAATGTTTTCACTGTAATAGATTGAATAGCAGTTAGTTGTCTGCAAGCGTCTGTGTGTCAGGCCAACAGCGTGTACTCTGCCAACCTCTCCCAGTGCACAGTGCCACTCATATATGGTGTCACAATAGCGTGCATTTAAAAACCCAAAAACTTTTTTCACTGTTATAGATTGAATAGCAGTTAGTTGTCTTCAAGCGGGTGTGTCAAGCCTACAGCGTGTACTCCTCCAACCTCTGCCAGTGCACATTGCCACTCATATCTGGTGTCACAATAGCGTGCATTTAAAACCCCAATTTTTTTTTACACTGTTATAGATTGAATAGCAGTTAGTTGTCTTCAAGCGTGTGTGTCAGGCCTACAGCGTGTACTCTGCCAACCTCTGCAACTGCACAGTGACACTCATATCTGGTCTCACAATAGCGTGCATTTAAAAACAAAAAAAACTTTTTTCACTGTTATAGATTGAATAGCAGTTAGTTGTCTTCAAGCGGGTGTGTCAGGCCTACAGCGCCTACTCTGCCAACCTCTGCCAGTGCACAGTGCCACTCATATCTGGTGTCACAATCAGTGGTGTATCCTGGTTTTGTGCTGCCCTAGGCAGGACAAAACTCAGGCGCCCCCTCTCCCCCGCCACCTAAATACACACACACACATTCACTGACAGATACGCATACACTAACAGACACACACACACACACACACTAACAGACACACGCACACAAACACACACAGACACACACACTAACAGACACACACACACATACACACATTAACAGACACACACACTAACAGACACACACATACACACACTAACAGACGCACACACACACACACACACACTAACAGACACACACACACACATACACACATTAACAGACATACACACTAACAGACACACATACACACACTAACAGACACACATACACGCACTAACAAACACACACACACACACACACATTAACAGACACACACACTAACAGACACACACACACTAACAGACACACACACTAACAGACACACACACTAATAGACACACACATACACACACTAACAGACACACACACACACACACACACTAACAGACACACACATACACACACTAACAGATACACACACACACTAACAGTCACTCACTCACATTAAAACTTTTTTTTTTTACTTTAACCCCCCCCCAGCCTCCTTACCTTTCTGTATGCTGGGGGGGGGGGTCATCTTTCTCCCTGGTGGTCCAGTGGCTGCTGGGCGGTCGGGCTGATGGGCTAGGCGGGCGGGCGGCTGGCGAGGGAGCACTTCCTCTGAGCTGTCTGCTCAGCTCCCTCGCGCACAGCAAAGTGAGGCTGGGAGGAGGAGCCGGAATATGACGTCATTTTCCGGCTCCCAGCCTCACTCTGCGGCGTGCGAGGCAGCTGAGCAGACAGCTCAGAGGAAGCGCTCCCTCGCCAGCTGCCCGCCAGCGCCGCCCGACCGCCCAGCAGCCCGCCGGCATGTCTGTTATGTCTGATGAGTTGATGATGACGATGTGTCCATGGATGTCACGTGGGTGCCCGCTCGGCAAGAAGAAGAACAGGGCGAAAGTTCAGATGGGGAGACAGAGAGGAGGAGGAGACGAGTTGGAAGCAGGGGGAGGTCGTTGCAAGGAGCTAGTGGCACAGTCAGACAGCATGCATCGGCACCCGGGGTCAGCCCGACAGCACGCCAATCAACGCATGCTGTGTCCACCACCAGAATGCCGTCATTGCAGAGCTCAGCAGTGTGGAATTTTTTTTGTGTGTCTGCCTCTGACAACAGCGATGCCATTTGCAACCTGTGCCAAAAGAAACTGAGTCATGGGAAGTCCAACACCCACCTAGGTACACCTAGGTTTAAAAACAAAAAACATTTTTTCACTGTTATAGATTGAATAGCAGTTAGTTGTCTTCAAGCGGGTGTGTCAGGCCCACAGCGTGTACTCTGCCAACCTCTGCCACTGCACAGTGCCACTCATATCTGGTCTCACAGTAGCTTGCACGCATAGTACCACTAATCCAAAAAAAAATGACAGGCAGAGGCAGGCCACCCCGCAGGGGCCGTCGTGGTGCTGTGATTCCCTTTTGCCCTAAAATAATGCCCAGTTTTCAGAGACCACGTACCCTGAACTTGAAAAGTTCTGAGGACATAGTTGACTGGCTAACACAGGACACCCAATCTTCTACAGCTTCCGCTCGGAACCTTGACGCACCATCCTCCTCCAGCTTAGCTTCGGGCACCTCTCAAGATACCACTCACCCGCCTGCCGCCAACACCAACACTAGCACCACAGCCGCTTTACTTTATCTGTCAGAGGAGTTATTTACACATCTGTTTGAAGAAATGAGTGATGCGCAACCATTATTGCCAGAGGATATAGATAACAGGGATATGTCTCAGTCAGGCAGCATTACACACATGGACGTACGGTGTGATGATGATGATGTTGTACCCGCTGCCAGGCCCGTCGCTACCGGACAGGCAAACCAAGCAACTGCTTGGGGCCCCGAGCTGGCCTGGGGCCCCAAGCAGAGCCGTTGCTTCCTATAAGGCTGCAGCCGCCTGAGCGCTCTATAGAGAGCCTCAGGCGGCTGCAGCACTCCTCTCTCGTCACCTCCCCTTCCCTGTAGCGTGGCCGAGCTCCTCTTCCTCCTGGCTGTTAGTCCGTCCGGGAACCGCGCGGTACAGGAGATTTAGTTTCCTGTTCCCGGCCGGACTGACAGGAAGTGCACACTGAGTGCTCACTTCCTTTCAGTTCGGCCGGGAACAGGAAACTGAATCTCCTGTACTGCGCGGTAACCAGCCGGACTGACAGCCAGGAGGAAGGGGAGGTGAGAAGAACATAAGGAGGAAGGGGGAGTAACAAGAACATAGGGAGGGAGGGGGGAGTAAATAAAACAAAGGGAAGGGGGGAGTAAAAAAACATAGGGGGGGAGTAAAAAGAGGAGGGGGAGGGGAGTAAGAAGGACATAGGGAGGGGGGAGTAAGAAGGACACAGGGAGGGGGAGGGGGGAGTAAGAAGGACACAGGGAGGGGGAGGGGGGAGTAAGGACACAGGGAGGGGGAGGGGGGAGTAAGAAGGACACAGGAAGGGGGAGTAAGGACACAGGGAGGGAGAGGGGGGAGTAAGAAGGACACAGGGAGGGGGGAGTAAGGACACAGGGAGGGGGAGGGGGGTAAGAAGTACACAGGGAGGGGGGAGTAAGGACACAGGGAGGGGGAGAGGGGAGTAAGAAGGACACAGGGAGGGGGAGGGGAGTAAGAAGGACACAGGGAGGGGGAGGGGGGAGTAAGGACACAGGGAGGGGGAGGGGGGGTAGTAAGAAGGACACAGGGAGGGGGGAGTAAGGACACAGGGAGGGGGAGAAGGGAGTAAGAAGGACACAGGGAGGGGGAGGGGAGTAAGAAGGACACAGGGAGGGGGAGAGGGGAGTAAGAAGGACACAGGGAGGGGAGAGGGGAGTAAGAAGGACACAGGGAGGGGAGTAAGAAGGACACAGGGAGGGGGAGAGGGGAGTTAGAAGGACACAGGGAGGGGGAGGGGAGTAAGAAGGACACAGGGAGGGGGAGAGGGGAGTAAGAAGGACACAGGGAGGGGAGAGGGGAGTAAGAAGGACACAGGGAGGGGAGAGGGGAGTAAGAAGGACACAGGGAGGGGGAGAGGGGAGTAAGAAGGACACAGGGAGGGGGAGGGGAGTAAGAAGGACACAGGGAGGGGGAGGGGAGTAAGAAGGACACAGGGAGGGGAGAGGGGAGTAAGAAGGACACAGGGAGGGGAGAGGGGAGTAAGAAGGACACATGGAGGGGGAGGGGAGTAAGAAGGACACATGGAGGGGGAGGGGGGAGTAAGGACACAGGGAGGGGGAGGGGGGAGTAAGGACACAGGAAGGGGGAGGGGGAGCAAGAAGGACACAGGGAGGGGGGAGTAAGGACACAGGGAGGGCGAGAGGGGAGTAAGAAGGACACAGGGGGGAGGGGAGTAAGAAGGACACAGGGAGGGGAGTAAGAAGGACACAGGGAGGGGGAGTAGTACGAAGAAAATGGGGGGAGGAGTAAGAAGAACACAGGGAGAGGGGGTGAGGAGATGAGGAAAACACAGGGAAGGGGGAGGTGCAGAGATGAGGAGAACACAGGGAGGGGAGTGAAGAGAAGCGGAGATGAGGAGAACACAGGGAGAATATGGGGGGGAGAAGAGACTGGTAGGGGAGGGTGGGGAAAGAGGAAAGACCACTGAGGGGCAGGGCAGAGCTCTAAGCAGTATTCGCACTGTAAACATTTTCTATTTATATAAAGTGTGAGTGAACTTAAACTGTATGGCTATGCTGTGGTTCCTGTAGGCTTTGCGTGCATGTGGGAGTCTGGGGGGTGGGGGCTTGGGGGTGGGGGGCCTCTATGTCCATTTTGCTTGGGGCCCCCAAATTCCTTCAAACGGCCCTGCCCGCTGCTGCTTCCTTTGCTGAGTTGTCAGATACAAGTGATACGGTTGATGATGACGATGTGTCCATGGATGTCACGTGGGTGCCCGCTCGGCAAGAAGAAGAACAGGGCGAAAGTTCAGATGGGGAGACAGAGAGGAGGAGGAGACGAGTTGGAAGCAGGGGGAGGTCGTTGCAAGGAGCTAGTGGCACAGTCAGACAGCATGCATCGGCACCCGGGGTCAGCCCGACAGCACGCCAATCAACGCATGCTGTGTCCACCACCAGAATGCCGTCATTGCAGAGCTCAGCAGTGTGGAATTTTTTTTGTGTGTCTGCCTCTGACAACAGCGATGCCATTTGCAACCTGTGCCAAAAGAAACTGAGTCATGGGAAGTCCAACACCCACCTAGGTTCAACTGCTTTGCGTAGGCACATGATCGCACATCACAAACGCCTATGGGATCAACACATGAGTACAAGCAGCACACAAACTCAAAGCCGCCATCCTCCTCCTGGTCCAGCATCTTCAGCCACATCAACCACTGCTGTCCTCCTTGCCTCCTCTCAACCATCCGCCACTCCGTCTCTCGCCTTGAGCAGTTCCCGCTCATCTGCCCACAGTCAGGTGTCTGCCAAGGACATGTTTGAGCGTAAGAAGCCAATGTCAGAAAGTCACCCCCTTGCCCGGCGCCTGACAGCTGGCTTGTCTGAACTATTAGCCCGGCAGCTTTTACCATACAAGCTGGTGGAGTCTGAGGCGTTCAAAAAATGTGTAGCTATTGGGACACCGCAGTGGAAGGTACCCGGACAAAATTTATTTTCACAAAAGGCAATCCCCAACCTGTACTCGATTGTGCAAAAGGAAGTAATGGCATGTCTGGCACACAATGTTGGGGCAAGGGTCCATCTGACCACTGATACCTGGTCTGCAAAGCATGGTTAGGGCAGGTATATCACCTACACTGCGCATTGGGTAAACCTGCTGACGGCGGCCAAGCATGGAAATGCGTGGCTCTGAAGAGGAGTTGGTGACACCGCCACGACTTGCAGGCAGGCCTGCTGCCACCTCCTCTACTCCTCCTACTCCATCCTCTTCCATAACCTCCTCGGCTGAGTCCTCTTCTGCTGCTGCGTCTTGCTCCACATCAACGTTCCTACACGGCCATGGCGCACTTTGCAGATATCCAGCGACGAAACAACATGCCAGTGAGGCGCTTGATTTGCGACAGCCCGACACGTTGGAATTCAACACTCCTAATGTTCAACCGCCTGCTCCAAAAAGAAAAAGCCGTTAATAAATATTTGTATGACCGGGGTGCTAGGACAGCCTCTGGGGAGCTGGGATTTTTTTTGCCACGTTACTGGACGCTCATGCGCAGTGCCTGTAGGCTCATGCATCCTTTTGAGGAGGTGACAAACCTAGTCAGTCGCACCAAAGGCACCATCAGCGACATCATACCATTTGTTTTCTTCCTGGAGCGTGCCCTGCGAAGAGTGCTGGATCAGGCCGTAGATGAGCGTGAAGAGGAAGAGTTGTGGTCACCATCACCACCAGAAACAGCCTTATCAGCAACGCTTGCTGGACCTGCGGCAACGCTGGAAGAGGATTGTGAGGAAGAGGAGTCAGAGGAGGAATGTGGCTTTGAGGAGGAGGAGGAAGACCAACCACAACAGGCATCCCAGGGTGCTCGTTGTCACCTATCTGGTACCCGTGGTGTTGTACATGGCTGGGGGGAAGAACATACCTTCAGTGAGTTCACTGATGACGAGGAATGGGACATGAGTAGCTTGGCATCCAACCTTGTGCAAATGGGGTCTTTCATGCTGTCATGCCTGTTGAAGGACCCTCGTAAAAAAGGCTGAAGGAGAATGACTTGCACTTGGTGTCCACGATACTAGACCCCCGGTATAAGAAGAAAGTGCCTGAAATGTTACCGAATTACCGCAAGTCGGAAAGGATGCAGCAGGTCCAAAATAAATTAAAAAGTATGCTTTAAACAGCGTATAAGGGTGATGTCACAGCACAACTGTAATCTAACAGGGGAAGAGGTGAAAGTAATCCTCCTCCTCCCACGACCACGCCGGCAAGGACAGGACGCTTTAAAGACGTGTTGTTGATGGAGGACATGCGAAGCTTTTTAAGTCCTACACATCGCCACAGCCCTTTGGGATCCACCCTCAGAGAACGACTCGACCGACAAGTAGCAGACTACCTCGCCTTAACTGCAGATATCGATACTCTGAGGAGCGATGAACCCCTTGACTACTGGGTGTGCAGGCTTGACCTGTGGCCTGAGCTATCCCAATCTGCGATAGAACTTCTGGCCTGCCCCGCTTCAAGTGTCCTGTCAGAAAGGACCTTCAGTGCAGCAGGAGGTATTGTCACTGAGAAGAGAAGTCGCCTGGGTCAAAAAGTCTAGATTACCTCACCTTTATTAAGATGAATGAGGGATGAATCCCGAAGGGACTGACAGTGGGCGATACATTCGACTAAAAAAGGCCTAGTGAGATGAGCTGCCTTGGGCTAAAAATGGTGACCCTATGTAGGAGGAACAGTCTCTATTCTGCTGTATCGGGGTCCCTGAGGACAGTTGTCAATCCATATCTGCCAAGTGACCCTATGTAGGGGGAACAGTCCCTAATCTGCTCTGTGTCAGTGTGTATCAGGATCCCTGAGGACAGGTGTCAATCCATATCTGCCAAGTGACCCTATGTAGGAGGAACAGTCCCTATTCTGCTCTGTGTCAGTGTGTATCAGGGTCCCTGAGGACAGGTGTCAATCCATATCTGCCAAGTGACCCTATGTAGGGGGAACAGTCCCTATTCTGCTCTGTGTCAGTGTGTATCAGGGTCCCTGAGGACAGGTGTCAATCCATATCTGCCAAGTGACCCTATGTACAGGGAACAGTCCCTATTCTGCTCTGTGTCAGTGTGTATCAGGGTCTCTGAGGACAGGTGTCAATACATATCTGCCAAGTGACCCTATGTAGGGGGAACAGTCCCTATTCTGCTATGGATTCCCGTGAGATTTTCCAATATGTTATATGTTAATTACCAAAAAGGCTTCTGAGTAAATGTAAATGCCAAACATTGTTATATAGGGGATTATTCACTAAATGCAAAACATTGTTATATAGGGGAATATTCACTAAATGCCAAACATTGTTATATAGGGGAATATTCACTAAATGCAAACCATTGTTATATAGGGGAATATTCACTAAGTGCAAAACATTGTTATATAGGGGAATATTCACTAAATCCCAAACATTGTTATACAGGGAAATTTTCACTAAATGCAAAACATTGTTATATAGGGGAATATTCACTAAATGCTTATATAGGGGAATATAACAATATTTGGCAAAAGATGGATAATTTTTTTTTGCGCTTGTTTTTTTTTTTTTTTAATTGCGTCGGTTATTATGGTTTTTTATTTGGCCTTTTTTGGGGCTGAAAAAATAAGATTTTAAAAGAAAGAAAACATTGAATGGTAAGTTGTTTTTTCCAAAAATTTTTTTTACAGGTTCATAGTTAAAGGTCCCCCCCCTCATTATTTTTAGGGTGAGGGGGGTAGGTAGGGGGATCATTTTTTTTGGGGGGGGGAGGGGGTGACTAGGGTCCCCCCGTTTGTATTTATGGCCCCCACCCACCGCTCAGGGGTGGGGGCCAGGGGGTAGGACATTAGGTCCCCCCTTATTGTTTTTTTTAGGGCCCCCACCCACCGCTCAGGGGTGGGGGCCGGGGGGGACAGTAGGTCCCCCCTTATTGTTTTTTTTAGGGCCCCCACCCACCGCTCAGGGGTGGGGGCAGGAGAGGGGGAGGACAGTAGGTCCCCCCTCATTATCTTTATGGCCCCCACCCGCCGCCCAGGGGTGGGGGCCGCGGGGGAGGACAGTAGGTCCCCCCCTCATTATCATTATGGCCCCCACCCGCCGCCCAGGGGTGGGGGCCTGGGGGGGAGGACAGTAGGTCCCCCCTCATTATCTTTATGGGCCCCACCGCCGCACAGGGGTGGGGGCCTGGGGGGGAGGGCAGTAGGTCGCCCCCCCTCATTAACTTTATGGCCCCCACCCGCCGCCCAGGGGTGGGGGCCGGGGGGGAGGAGAGTATGTCCAGGGCCGGTGCAAGGATTCTTGCCGCCCTAGGCAAGAATACATTTGGACGCCCCCCTTATGAACGCAGCTACATTCCCTCAAAGGCTTATTCACTAAACTCTGAATTACACTAAAGAGACATTTAGGGAAAGAGGCACACTGAGTAGATATTAAAGGGAAACTATAGTGCCAGGAAAATAAACTTGTTATCCTGGCACTATAGCTTCCCCCTCCATCAAGCGCATCTCCCCTTGTGGTGCAGCAGGGGTTAAAACACCTCCTGTCACTTACCTGGGTCCAGCAGTCTTTTGTGCTGGCTTGGTTCCGCCTTCGCTCCTCATTGGCCACGCTTGCAGTGGTATTTCCGTGACTGGACGTCCCCGTGCATAGCCACTAGAGGAGTTAACCCTGAACGGTAATTATTGAAGTTTCTTAAAAATTGCAATAATTACCTTTGCAGTGTCACTTACACAATTTCACTAATACACACTCTCTCACTGGCATACACACTTACACATTCTAACTAACTTACACACTCTAACACATACACATTCTCACTTACCTACACAGTGCCACTTGCACACTCTCACTAACACACGCAGTGTCACCTACATACTCTCACCTGTACACACTCTCACTGGCATACACATTGTCAGTTACACACTCTAACACCACTCAGTGTCACTTGTACACTCTCCTTAACACATATTTACTAACAGTGTCACTTGCACGTTCTCACTAACACACACACCCAGAGTCACTTGCACACTCTCCTTAACACACACACACAGAGTCACTTGCACACTCTCCTTAACACACACACACAGAGTCACTTGCACACTCTCCTTAACACACACACACACAGAATCACTTGCACACTCTCCTTAACACACACACACAGAATCACTTGCACACTCTCCTTAACACACACAGAGTCACTTGCACACTCTCCTTAACACACACACAGAGTCACTTGCACACTCTCCTTAACACACACACAGAGTCACTTGCACACTCTCCTTAACACACACACAGAGTCACTTGCACACTCTCCTTAACACACACACATAGTCACTTGCACACTCTCCTTAACACACACACACACACACACACACAGAGTCACTTGCACACTCTCCTTAACACACACACACAGTCACTTGCACACTCTCCTTAACACACACACAGTCACTTGCACACTCTCCTTAACACACACACAGTCACTTGCACAGTCACTTGCACACTCTCCTTAACACACACACAGTCACTTGCACACTCTCCTTAACACACACACAGTCACTTGCACACTCTCCTTAACACACACACAGTCACTTGCACACTCTCCTTAACACACACACACACACACACACACACACACACACACACAGAGAGAGAGTAACTTGCACACTCTCCTTAACACACACACAGAGTCACTTGCACACTCTCCCTAACACACACACAGTCACTTGCACACTCTCCTTAACACACAATGTAACTTACACACTCTTTAACACACATACTGTCACTCAAACACAAACTTTACATAAAGTCACACTTTATTTACACACACAAACAAACCAATTTACACACTCCCCCATTTACAAACATGCACACAATAAGCAATCCCCCTTAACCATGCCATACCTGGGTTCTGTGAAGAGAAGAGGTCCAGGCTGCAGGATCCAGGATGTTGCTCTTTCTCCTGGGGGAGCAGGAGAGCCATGCACTGTGAGCACAGCCTGCTTCCTGCTCCCTTCACAGTGCTTCCGGTGTTCACAGGCTCCCCCTGCCTGCAGGAAGCACAGTGCTCTGCTCGGGGGATGGGGTTACAGCAAATCCCACTGCCCGAGAAGGTAATCGGCTGCAGAGGGAGCCCAGCAGGTGAGTGGCTGCGCTGGGGGGTGTCTAAGGAGCCGCTCACCCAGCACAGCATTCCCAGACAGCTACAGCAGGGCAGCCCACCGGGAAACCTCTCGGTTTGCGCCCCCTAGAGGCCGGCGCCCCAGGCGAATGCCTTATTCGCCTTAATGGTAGCGCCGGCCCTGAGTATGTCTCCCCCCCCCCCTTCAATCACTATTGTGGCCAGAAAGAGTCCCTGTGGGTTTTAAAATTCGCCTGCCTGTTGAAGTCTATGGCGGTTCGCCCAGTTCACCCGGTTTGCGAACATTTGCGGAAATTCGCGTATGCGGTTCGCGAACCGAAAATTTTATGTTCGCGACATCACTATGGTTAAGGTCTGGACTTTTACTGGGCCGTTGCAAAACCTTGATTCTTATCTTTTTTCAGCCATTCTGTTTTTCATAGATTTGCTGGTGTACTTGGGATTATTGTCCTGTTGCATGGTCCAATTCCCAGGTCGGACAGATGGCCTCACATTCGACTCTAGAATATATTGGCATACAGAGGAGTTCATGGTTGACTCGATTACTGCAAGGTTCCCCGGTCATGTCGCTGCAAAACAAGCTTAAATCATCATTTCTCCTCCACTGTGCCTGACAAGTGGACTTTAAATTGTTTGGAAATAGCCTTATAACCATTCTTAGTTTGATGGACAGCAACAATTGCTTCTCTAAGATCACTGCTGATGTCTTTCCTCCTTGGCACACACCTGAATGCTCCAGACCAGCAAACTACTAAAATGTTGGCTTAATTTAACTTTTGATCAATTAATTAAGGGCATTCGATTAGCAGCACTAGTCTGCTACCTAGCCTCTTAACTCTTGTGGAAGCAGTAAGGGTGTACTTAGTTTTTCACACGTGGCTTCTCCATTTTGACTTTATTTTTGTTAAATAAACCATGACACCGCGTAATATGTCACGTGTTGTTGTTCATCTCAGGTTGTACCTAATTTTAAGACCTGCTAAGGAACAGATGATTGTTACTATGTCCTAATATGTAAAACAAAAGAATATAAAGAGGGTGTTCTTTCTTTTTCCCATGACTGTATATGTTCCAGAATTCAATTACTATATGCCAGTGTATATAATGCAGCACCCTGCTTTGTTTCCCCAGATCTTAGAACTCTACAGGATTCCCCACCAGATCTCAGCAACCGACACAATCCTCCAGATCCCAACATTCTACATTATCCCCCCACCCAATCCCAACACCATGCTTTATTTCCCGCTCCAGATCAAAGCACCCTGCATCATTCTTACTCCCCCAGTTCCCAGCAACTTGTATCCCCCCAGATCACCTCACTCTGTATCATTCTCCCCCCCAGCATTCTGCATTATACCCCTCCAGATCCGAGTATCCTGCATTATACCCCTCCAGATCCCAGTATCCTGCATTATTTACCCCTTCAGATCCCAGCTCTCAGCATAATTCTCTCCACCAGATCCAGCACATATGTATTTATTTATTTATTGTTATCATTTTTTAAATTTTATGACTTTTTTCCATTTTAACTTATCTCTCTGTCAGTGATGACAGGGAGAAGGAGATTTGGCAATGTATTTGAATGTTAGTTTGCAATTTCTATCAGGCAGGTAACTATAGGTAACTCCCTTCCTCATACTTGGGGACTTTAACATCCCAATTAACAACCTCAATTGCCCTGATACCTCCCGCCTGCTCTCTGTAACCTCCTCCTTTGGCCTCACGCAGTTGTCTACTCATACAGCAGGAAACACTCGACCATAACTTCACCAATCTATGTACCACCTCTAATCTGTCCACTGTTCCATTTCCTTTGTCTGACCACCATCTGATAACATTTGACATCAGCATATCCCGTACCCAAATTTCACCACCCTCAACTCGCCAATCTCGCAGAAACCTCAACTGGCTTGATCTCCAGCATTTCTCCCCCAAACTCCAAACTCTCCTTTTTTTACCCATCTCAAATCTAACTTGCCCTACCTCTGCGCTCTTTCAGTGTTTTTTCTCTGACTCTGTCTCTTCCCCCCAACCACTCTCTGTCAGTGTCCCCCAAGGTTCTGTCCTTGGTCCCCTAATGTTCTCTATCTATACTGCTTCCCTTGGGAAACTCATCAGCTCCTTTAGCTTACATTATCATTTCTATGTGGATGACACGCAAATCTACCTGTCCTCTGCTGATCTCTCTCCACCCATCTTGACTCGTGTCTCTGACTGCCTCTCTTCGATCTCCAACTGGATGGCTGCTCACTTCCTTAAACTCAACCTGTCCAAAACAGAACTTCTGGTCTTTCCCCACTCATGTGTTACTACTCCTGTCTGTCTCCCTCCAAGTCAACGGCGCTACCATCACATCTACCTCACAGGCTCGTTGCCTGGGTGTTCTTTTTGACTCCAACCTCTCCTTCACCCTTCATATCCAATCAATCACCAAATTCTGTTGCTTCCATCTCAAAAACATAGCGCGCATTCGCCCCTTTTTAACCCCAGATATGGCTAAGGTGCTGGTCCATTTTCTTGTTCTCTTTCGCCTTGACTTCTGCAATACCCTTCTCAGTGGTCTTACATGTTCCCAGATTGCACCACTGCAATCTATAATGAATGCGGCGGCGAGGCTCATTTTACTGTCGGCTCGCACCTCCCACGCCTCCCCGCTCTGTCAGTCCCTGCACTGGCTTCCAGTTAAATATAGGGCTCAATTTCTGGTGCTTGCTTATAAGATCCTACATAATGCTGCTCCAACCTACCTATCCTCCCTAATACACAAGTATGTCCCATCAAGGACCCTGCGCTCTGCCAAAGACCTACGTCTATCCTCTGTTCGTACTCCCACCTCTGATGCTCGCCTCCAAGATTTCTCCAGGGCTGCACCTCTTCTGTGGAACGCCCTTCCCTTCTCTGTAAGACTTTCACCCAGTCTCCACTCATTCAAAATATCATTGAAAACTCACTTCTTCAAGAAAGCATATCAGTTAAACTGTAAGCAGGTTTTTATCCCCCACCCCATGACTCCTCTCCTGCAACTGTCAAAAATTACCTACTAAGCCCTCAATGAATACTTTTCTAACAACATACTTCATACCCCTACTTTTACCCTTTGTGTCACTATACCCCACTCCCTCTAGAATGTAAGCTCATTGAGCAGGGCCCTCCACCTCTCTGTTCCTGTACGTCCAATTTTCTGGTTAAAATTACATGTCTGTTAGTCCACCCAATGTACAGCGCTACGGAATGTGATGGCGCTATATAAATAATAAAATAATAATAACTATCACTGGCTGTCACACTTAATATGTCTATTTATAGAAATACTATCTTTATTCCAGTATTTAGCACTGAAATTGAACTACTGTTAGCTAGCACTGTCTAGGTCTAGAAATTATGACCTGGGGCTTTTTCCTTTGTGGTATATCTAAAAACAGCTTACAAATGCTGCAGATCTCTAACCTGGCCCGGACTTTCTTTGCCTTCCAATCAAAGACTGATGACCTGACTGGCCCACCGGGATACCGGGAAATTTCCCGGTTGGCATGAATACCTCCTGGCCTGGAAGGTGCACCGCGCAATCGCAGGGTGACTGTCAGGAGTCGAAGGAGGAGGTGCAGGAGCAGTTCGGGGGACATGTGGAGTGGTGAATGAGAGACATGGAGGGGCTGAATGAGACACATGGAGGAGCTGAGGGGAAATGAGACAGATGGAGGGGCTGAGGGGCAAATGAGACCATTGGAGGCGTGGGGGGCAATTAAGACACATAGAGGGGCTGGGGGAAAATGAAAACAATGGAGTGGCTGGGGAGAATAAAAGCCACACAGTGGGGCTGAGAGAGACAAAGAGACACACAGATGGGTGGGGGAGACACACAAAGGTGCTTGGCAGGAGAGATAGACACACAGAGGAGCTGGGAAAGGGGAACAAGAAACAAAAGAGGGGTTAAGGAAGGCAAACAAGAGACACGCAGAGGGGTTGGGAAAGAGACACACAGAGGTTCAGGGGCAGAGGAAAGAGACACAAAGAAAAGATAGGGAAGGGGAGAAAGAGACAAAGGGGCTGTGGCTAATAGACACACAAAAGGGGCTTTGAGAGAAACAAACACAAAAGGGTCTGGGCAAAGAGACATAAAGAGGGGCTGAGAAGGGGAACTAGATATACACAAAGGGGCTGAGATTAAAAATTACACAAAAGGGGATTGTAAGAGACACACAAAAGGAGTATAAGACACACAAAGGGAAAAAATAGGAGATAAGATACAGTGTGTTAGACAATCAAAAGATGGGCTAAGAAACACAAAAGGAGATGTATTTGAATGTTAGTTTGCAATTTCTATCAGGCAGGTAACTATAGGTAACTCCCTTCCTCATACTTGGGGACTTTAACATCCCAATTAACAACCTCAATTGCCCTGATACCTCCCGCCTGCTCTCTGTAACCTCCTCCTTTGGCCTCACGCAGTTGTCTACTCATACAGCAGGAAACACTCGACCATAACTTCACCAATCTATGTACCACCTCTAATCTGTCCACTGTTCCATTTCCTTTGTCTGACCACCATCTGATAACATTTGACATCAGCATATCCCGTACCCAAATTTCACCACCCTCAACTCGCCAATCTCGCAGAAACCTCAACTGGCTTGATCTCCAGCATTTCTCCCCCAAACTCCAAACTCTCCTTTTTTTACCCATCTCAAATCTAACTTGCCCTACCTCTGCGCTCTTTCAGTGTTTTTTCTCTGACTCTGTCTCTTTCCCCCAACCACTCTCTGTCAGTGTCCCCCAAGGTTCTGTCCTTGGTCCCCTAATGTTCTCTATCTATACTGCTTCCCTTGGGAAACTCATCAGCTCCTTTAGCTTCCATTATCATTTCTATGTGGATGACACGCAAATCTACCTGTCCTCTGCTGATCTCTCTCCACCCATCTTGACTCGTGTCTCTGACTGCCTCTCTTCGATCTCCAACTGGATGGCTGCTCACTTCCTTAAACTCAACCTGTCCAAAACAGAACTTCTGGTCTTTCCCCACTCATGTGTTACTACTCCTGTCTGTCTCCCTCCAAGTCAACGGCGCTACCATCACATCTACCTCACAGGCTCGTTGCCTGGGTGTTCTTTTTGACTCCAACCTCTCCTTCACCCCTCATATCCAATCAATCACCAAATTCTGTTGCTTCCATCTCAAAAACATAGCGCGCATTCGCCCCTTTTTAACCCCAGATATGGCTAAGGTGCTGGTCCATTTTCTTGTTCTCTTTCGCCTTGACTTCTGCAATACCCTTCTCAGTGGTCTTACATGTTCCCAGATTGCACCACTGCAATCTATAATGAATGCGGCGGCGAGGCTCATTTTACTGTCGGCTCGCACCTCCCACGCCTCCCCGCTCTGTCAGTCCCTGCACTGGCTTCCAGTTAAATATAGGGCTCAATTTCTGGTGCTTGCTTATAAGATCCTACATAATGCTGCTCCAACCTACCTATCCTCCCTAATACACAAGTATGTCCCATCAAGGACCCTGCGCTCTGCCAAAGACCTACGTCTATCCTCTGTTCGTACTCCCACCTCTGATGCTTGCCTCCAAGATTTCTCCAGGGCTGCACCTCTTCTGTGGAACGCCCTTCCCTTCTCTGTAAGACTTTCACCCAGTCTCCACTCATTCAAAATATCATTGAAAACTCACTTCTTCAAGAAAGCATATCAGTTAAACTGTAAGCAGGTTTTTATCCCCCACCCCATGACTCCTCTCCTGCAACTGTCAAAAATTACCTACTAAGCCCTCAATGAATACTTTTCTAACAACATACTTCATACCCCTACTTTTACCCTTTGTGTCACTATACCCCACTCCCTCTAGAATGTAAGCTCATTGAGCAGGGCCCTCCACCTCTCTGTTCCTGTACGTCCAATTTTCTGGTTAAAATTACATGTCTGTTAGTCCACCCAATGTACAGCGCTACGGAATGTGATGGCGCTATATAAATAATAAAATAATAATAACTATCACTGGCTGTCACACTTAATATGTCTATTTATAGAAATACTATCTTTATTCCAGTATTTAGCACTGAAATTGAACTACTGTTAGCTAGCACTGTCTAGGTCTAGAAATTATGTCCTGGGGCTTTTTCCTTTGTGGTATATCTAAAAACAGCTTACAAATGCTGCAGATCTCTAACCTGGCCCGGACTTTCTTTGCCTTCCAATCAAAGACTGATGACCTGACTGGCCCACCGGGATACCGGGAAATTTCCCGGTTGGCATGAATACCTCCTGGCCTGGAAGGTGCACCGCGCAATCGCAGGGTGACTGTCAGGAGTCGAAGGAGGAGGTGCAGGAGCAGTTCGGGGGACATGTGGAGTGGTGAATGAGAGACATGGAGGGGCTGAATGAGACACATGGAGGAGCTGAGGGGAAATGAGACAGATGGAGGGGCTGAGGGGCAAATGAGACCATTGGAGGCGTGGGGGGCAATTAAGACACATAGAGGGGCTGGGGGAAAATGAAAACAATGGAGTGGCTGGGGAGAATAAAAGCCACACAGTGGGGCTGAGAGAGACAAAGAGACACACAGATGGGTGGGGGAGACACACAAAGGTGCTTGGCAGGAGAGATAGACACACAGAGGAGCTGGGAAAGGGGAACAAGAAACAAAAGAGGGGTTAAGGAAGGCAAACAAGAGACACGCAGAGGGGTTGGGAAAGAGACACACAGAGGTTCAGGGGCAGAGGAAAGAGACACAAAGAAAAGATAGGGAAGGGGAGAAAGAGACAAAGGGGCTGTGGCTAATAGACACACAAAAGGGGCTTTGAGAGAAACAAACACAAAAGGGTCTGGGCAAAGAGACATAAAGAGGGGCTGAGAAGGGGAACTAGATATACACAAAGGGGCTGAGATTAAAAATTACACAAAAGGGGATTGTAAGAGACACACAAAAGGAGTATAAGACACACAAAGGGAAAAAATAGGAGATAAGATACAGTGTGTTAGACAATCAAAAGATGGGCTAAGAAACACAAAAGGAGATGAGAAACCCAAAAGGGGGTAAAAGGGAAAATAAGATAAACAGGTGAAGGTGGGCATGGTTGGACCACTATTCTGAAAGGTCACATAGTTGACCACTCCCTGCAGTTTTCTGATATTAATGCTTAAAAACAGTGATTAACTTGCGTATCTGTAGCCTGGAAGCAGTGGTCCTTCGTGCACAGGGGGCTTCGAATAGTGGCATCTGAGGCCTACTCAGGCGGTGAGTGCTCCTGTCCTGTGGGTTCTGTTATGATCACCAGGAGAACCTAAGCAGTAAGACGGGACACAACATATAGAATTGCAATACCGGTCCTTAGAATGACCGGGCTATGCAAAAAGGGATAGTTAAAGTACAAGTCAAGGTCAAAGGGAAGCAGAGAGACAGAGTAAACATAAGATAAGCCAAAGTTCGGTAACCAAATAAGCAGACAGAGTATAATGCACTATTGGGCTAAACACAGACCACAACAGGGCACTGAGGCAAGGGGGAGGTTAGCTTATGTACACACAGGGTGTGTCTGATTGGCTAACCTCCCATTAGTGTTAACCACAACACGTGGGAGGAGTTTCTTCCTTTCCTTGTGGTCACTGAGGTCATCACTGTTTGCCGGGTCACATGACCAGGTCCGGCACTCATATAAGGATGCTGCTCTGGAGTGTGCAGCATCAGACACACTGCCAGTCTGGAGCGCATTGGCGGGGACACCCACACGCAGCAAACTGGAACCAGATGGCGCCACTTGCGGTGACAAGGTAAGCAAGGTCGCTACAAGTGGCGCGGGGCAGGGGATCTGACAGTTTCCAATTGAAACTCTGATGCCACTTAATACTGGCCTTGTCTACTCACTCCTTTGGACTAGTGGGTTTGATCCCGGTCCTTGCCTTAGGGCCCCTTCTGCAACTCAGAGTCACTACTGGTTTTCTGTTTTATGCAGGGAGCCTGTCTCTAAGATGCCATATGTCAAGCTGTGCACTGCAGAGATGTGGCTGAACTTACCTGCAGACTGGACCAGATCATTGTCAGACTTCTGGGATGAATTAAATTAACGCCTGTGTATGCCGGTCAGACAGGAGGGGACTGAACAATGGAAGAACAGGCCCACAACAGGAGCCAGCAATGGGAGGAGCCTGTAGTGGCAAACACAGTAAGTTGCACACCGGAGAGCTGTGGTCAAAGCAGTTCTGCCTGGGCAGAGGTCCAGAAGACTGACACACATTGGGCGATACCGCTGCCATTGCAAAGCATGAATAGCCTCAATGTGTTGGTACCGGGCCTGTTGGCACTGGCTCAGGGTGGCACACAAGTGGTCAGATCAGTTCAGTATTGCTCTGTGCCTCTGGAGATGGCTGACTGACTCATGGCTTTTGACTTTGATATTAACTATGCTTCCACCATGTTTCTATTCTGAATGATTGTTCATTAATTTGTTTCTTCTCTGCTATTGCTCTTCTCTAGCCTAATGTTTACACTTACTGTGGGACATTACTTACTGCATGAATAAGCAACAGGGTCCCCAAGGTGACATAATCCAGCTTAGTTTACAGCATGTTTTATGGCTACCTTAATGTTTATATGGCATAGTTAATCTTCATGTATGCCTGATGCCTTTAGTTTTGACACTCGTACCACACTCAGACATGACTGTTTTGCATGACCTAATATAAAGTAGCAGATGTTGTTTATACATGTTCAATGAACCTTCAGTGGACTGTACATAGATTGTTTTTGTATGCTGGACTTGTTATCCTTTTTTTTATTTAAGGGAGACCTCTATCCCTCTCTTTGACAATGGAGCTATATTGATATCACAGTCATATACGTATACCTATTAAGTGGATCCACCGGACTGTAGATTAGCTATTACTGTAAATTTGTCAATTTCTTGCAGTTATTCAGCTTATGCCTTTTTTGACTTGTATTGATTATAGATTTTTTAATTTATGATATAGATTTAGTTTTTTACATATATTGTGGCAGGTAGCTTGCTTTGTATGAACATGTATAAAACCTATTTCTCCCCCCTTTTATGCAATATAAACAGATTTTTTCTTCATAAAATTATTTCTTGCATTAATTTGAGTGCAGTATTATTTAGATTTTTCTTTATATATTCTAGAGGTAGTATATTGGAGGGTGACTTCAATACCTGCTCCAGTTTTACAGTTGAGTGCCAACACCATCAAAATGTTGTAGAGTCTACTGGTGCATTCACAACCATTGAGAAGGCCTCTCTTCACTTAAAGGGTGGTGTAAAACGTGTGATCATTTCCGCTCCATCTGCCGATGCTCCAATGTTCATTGATTGTGTGTCACGACTACTAGTGTGGTCCAGCACGCAGAAACTATGTAACCATATACATAAGAAAGGAAAGAGAAATGAAAGGACAGAGCGTAAACCGGACCTTAGAATGGCCGGACTAATATGCTAGAGACAGAGAATGGTCAAAGGGAAAGCCGAGGTCAAGGAAGCCAGAAAATACTCAATACCATTTAAACAAGCCAAGTCAAGGAAACCAGAAAATCGGAATAACCAGGGAAAAGCCAAGATCAGGATACCAGGAAATCAGAAACACGAAAATAGCACTCTTAGGAAACCAGGAAACGGAAACCACGACAGGGCAAAGTACTGGGGTGAATTAGGGGTTTAAATACCCCTCTCTATGCTATGATTGGTCAGAGGGCGACCTCTGACCCCAAAACGTGCGTGTGCGTTGACGTCGTGACGTCACGCACACGTTGGTATAATTATCGGGTGCGGAGCTATCCATAGACACGACCACGTGGTCGGCGCCATGTTGGATTCGGGCGTGATGCCCGGAAGAACTGAGAGAGCGGTTCCCGGCTCGCCGACGAGCAGGTAAGCTCGTGTTGTCAGCGCGGTCGAGCCGGTCGGGCACGGCCGTGAGGCTCGGCGGGCCGGTGACCGCAACATTGTGTGAACCATGAAAAATGTGACAATTCCCTTAAAGTTGTCAGCAATGCCTCCTGTACCACAAACTGCCTTGCATGTCTGGTACATTGTGGAAGGATTGATGACCACAGTACACACTTTCACTGCCACCCAGAAAACAGTGGATGGACCATCTGGCAAACTGTGGTGCAATAGTAGAGTAAAGAACATCCTTCCTGCATCAACTGGTGCATCAAAAGCTGTTGGCAAAGTCATCCCAGAGCTTAATGTAAAACTTACTGGAAAGGTATTCCGTATTCCCACACCAAACATGTCTGTAGTAGATCTGACTGTCCGCCTGGAAAAGCCAGCCAAATATGCTGATATCAAGGCTATGGTTAAGGCTGCATCTGATGGACTCATGAAAGGAATCTTTGGCTATACTAAAGAGCAGGTTGTCTCCACTGACTTCAACAGAGATACACATTCGTCCATTTTTGATGCTGAAGCTGGTATTTATCTGATAACTTTGTGAAGCTGGTCTCTTGGTATGATAATTAATTTGAATACAGTAATCTTGTGGTGCATCTCTTAGATCACATGTTCTCCAAGAAATAGACTATTCTATCACCTATTGGCCTGTCACTGAGGATTCCCAATTCCCCTACTGGCCCCAGAGTCACCCTCACTAGCTTGTCTGTCTGTGTCCATTTCTGTGTAATAAAATTGAGACAAATGTTAAATAAAAATAAAAAACTTGCCAGGCAAATTTGCTGCAATTTGAAAAAGTGTCAAGTAGAATTTTAGCTGCAATTACTCTTAAAGTAAACTGACTTGCCAGTGAAACTATTCTGCAAGTTAATAAGACAGAATTTAAATATGCTACTAGTTTGCGGCAAGTTACCATAGTCTTTCCATCTGGGTTGAGCCCTGCTCAATTGGACTTTTATACCATGGAGTAAAATCAAGGCATGCTGTTTATATTTAAAGGCATGGTTGTTATGTTTTGGCATGCAATACTTGGAACTTGCCAATATAATTTAATGAATAAAATATGACAAGCCCCATAGCAAGCATTTATTTTGTAATTAATCTAAAAGGCATTGATGTCCTCTTGACATTAATGAAATGATACAGTTTATGCATTTGTGTTATGCTAACTTTTTTTTTCTTCTTAATTTGTATTAAACATTTTAGTGGATTATACAGTGAGCAGTTCATTCATTAAATAAATGAGTGCATTCGTGAAATACTAAATTGCAATGAAGTGAACTCCAAATTACAAAGTTTACAGGAATAATTTTCCTTATTAGTTACAGTCCCATCATTATTTTAGCCTACATTTTGCAATTTGGGTTTGAATTTACTGTATTTCACTGTTTATTGAATAAATCTCTGATAATTATTTAACAAGTAAACCAAAAGTGTCATATTAGTATAATTGCTAATGTTAACTTAATGTTGCAAATTTACATGGTTATTTACTAAATTGCAAATTCAAAGTGAATTCAAGTTGAATTAAAAATTTTGGCCCAAAATAGCTGAAACTAAAACATAGCTGAGTTAGAGAATTTTTCCAATTTTAGCCTCAGAATTGAAATTCAGTTTAAATTCATGATACGTCCTCACTTTAGAAAATCACTCTCTTAATTGTCAAAATAAACCCTAAAATAATAAGTTCTGTGAATAAAAATATTGTCCAAAATTTGATAAGAGGTAAAATGAATGAATTGGAAAACTTTTAAATTTCTGCTTGATTTGCCTAAACTGTTTCAATGTATTTGCCAGTTCACTGTTTAGTGAATAAACCACTTTAAATTATTATTTTTATTTTTCTATTAGTAGAATGATGACTTATTTATTAGAAACACTTTAATTTGAGCAAAGTTTCTTTTTTTTTTCAGAATCTTTAGTCATGCATATGATTGGGTACTGCTGAGTGCTTGAGTATGAGCTTCGAGTAAAATTGAGATTATTCTGTTTTTTTGCAAATGGTATAGGAATAATAAAATCTCTTTAGACTGACCAACGGGAAATGACTGTCCCGAAAGATAAATAATTCACAACCACAGTGTATTTCTGAGATCTTGACAAATGTCAGAAAATTATACAGAAATACATACATCATACGTCATTACACAAAGCAATTGCTGTAGAAATTTCAAAACACTTGGCTATTTAAATAATAATGGATTGCAAGTTAAACTATTTAAAGGAGCACTCTAAAATTAGAAATGCAACTATAAGTGTATTTCTAACATTAGAGTTTTCAATTAAATATGCTGATCTTTCCGTGGTCACTGCTTCTTCTCTGTTTCAAAACATTATTACTGTTGATCTTAGCCAAATGCTTCTCCACAGAAGAACACGGGGGTCTCACTACTTATACTTAAGAGTGTTATAAAAGTATTGCTTTCTCTTTAAATTGGAACTTTTATAAAGTGAGAAAGAGACACTCAGTAAATGAGGCAATCCCCTCACTGTGCCAATTAGTAGGGCACTGCCAAATTTTGTTAAGCTGGATGGAAAAAAAAATGTTGTTTCATCCAAACTGAATTTCATCCATTTGTTCATTAGTTTTCAGATGAAATTCGGTCATTGTTTTCGTTTCATAATTTCATTCGGGATAATTAAATTCCAATCTGTGCTGCGGCAGCATCTGTCAGTCCTTTAGTACATATCTTCCTAAATTGGTACCCTTGTGGGATTACCATATTTAAGAGTACCAAATTAGCAAACAGTTTAGTAGACATCTTTTTTTTAGTATCCTTCAGGCAATCCAACATGAGCTATCAAAGCTGAAAGACCATAATTAGGAAAACCCCTTCTTTTCCATAATTTGGTTTTAAGACAACTTTACTAATGCTAAGTAAAAAATACTTAGTAAATAAGGGAGGTTAAATCCTCCCTCCTGCCCCAACTGCGGTGCCGAGAGTAAGTGCATGTCTACTAAAAAGAGTAAGAACTTAAAAACTGGGAAGCTATTGCTGCTGAGTGCCTAATCCAATAGAGGTGGACCTGGGCCATGCCCCCATGGTGAAACACTTAATAAAATAATTAACTAGTGTCCCCTGTTGTCACTCTCCAGCCAAATCCGTGACCAATGGTGGTGGCTACTAAATAAAATGAATGGCGGGACATAGTATCCCCGCGCGCTCCCGTCCGTGCCCCAGGAGTAGGGGCTGTTAAAATAAAGAAAGGACCTGATTTCCCACTACAGCCCCCACTTATAGCCAAAGGTGGTGGATACTAAATAAAATAAATGAGGTTCTCAAGAGTTACCTGTCACTGGAGTAGTTACCTGTTACTGAACTAGGGTCTTATTTATATATATATATATATATATATTAAGCTGTAGTGGTTCTCGTGACTATAGTGGCCCATTAATGTGAGGTAAATTAGAGATTAGTACCACTAATAATATACTGGATTGCCTACTTACCACAAGAGGATGATGATGGGCTTAGGCTGCAGTCTGGCTCCACTGATCTGGTGTAGAAGAGGCTCTCTGGAGACTGTTTGTAACAGTGCTCACACAAATCAACAAACAGGAAGCAACTTCTTTTTTTGGGGGCCCTTTACACAGCTTAAGGTCTGGACCCCCAGGGCATGACCATGAGTATGCCTACAAGGCCCGCCCATAAGTCCACCCATGAGTTCGCTCACAGGGAGTGGAGTGTATGTGTGTAGGGGATGTGTTATTGTAGAGGATGTAATATGTGTGTTTTCTTATAGATTGTAGTGTATAGGGATACCACTTTGTGTAAGGGCTGTAGCGTTTGTATAGGGGATGCAGTGTGTGTTTGTGTGTAAGGAATGCATTGTGTGTTTCTGGGTGTATAAGGGATGCATTATGTGCATCTGTGTTTGTATGTGTAAGGAATGCAAGGTGTGTTTCTGTGTATGTAATGTAATGGAGTGTGTGTCTGTAAAGGGTGATTGAGTGTGTGTAAGAGATGAATTTTGTTTCTGTGTGTGTGTAAGAGAAGCAGTGTGTGTGCATAAGGGATGCATTGTGTGTTTCAGTGTGTCTGTGTGTGAGTAAGGATGCATTGTATGTTTCTGTGTGTTTATTGATGCATTGTGTGTTTCTGTGTATGTGTAAGGATGCATTATGTATGTGTGTAGTGTGAAAGAGAGGATTTGTGGTGTAAGATAGGGGCTGAGAGGTGAGCAGCTCTTTCTTTTTTTATAGTGCTCTCCCCTCCTGTCAATTAGTGATCTCCCCCTGTCCCCAGTGCTCTCCCCTCTCCTCCTGTCCCTTAGTGCTCTCCCTCCCCCTTTCCCTTAGTGATATCTCCTCCCATTAGTGCTCTCCCCACCTGTCCCTCAGAGCTCCCCCCTCCTGTCCCTTAGTGCTCTCCCATCCTGCCTCTTAGTGCTCTCCCTTGCCCCCCTGTCCCTTAGTGCTCTCTCCTCCCCTCCTGTCCCTTAGTGCTCTCCCTTGCCCTCCCCTCCCTTAGAGATGTCCCCTCCGTCTTTAGTGGTTTCTCCCCTCTCTTCCCTGTCCCTCAGTGTTCCCCTCCCCTCCCTGTCCCTTAGTGGTCTCCCCCCTCTTTATGGTCCTCTCCACTCCCCCATCACCCCCCTTAGTAGTCCTCTCTCTTCCACCCCCCCTTAGTGGTCCTCTCTCCATCACCCCCATTAGTGTTCCTCCCTCCCCCACCTCCCTTTAGTGGTCCTCCATCTCCCCCAACCCATTAGTGGTCCTCCATCTCCCCCAAGCCCTAGTGGTCCTACATCTCCCCCAACCTCTTAGTGGTCCCCCCTCTCTCCCAACCCCTTAGGGGTCCTCCTTCTCCCCACCCCCTTAGTGGTCCTCCCTCTCCTCCTCTCCCCCCCCTTTTAGTGGTCCTCCCTCTCCTCACCCCCCTTTGGTGGTCCTCCCTCTCCCCCCTAAGTGTTATCCCCCCCTCCCTGTTGTACCTCCTACCTAGCTTTGTAGCGTGGCCAGGCAGTGCAGACTGCGGTACAGGAGCTTCTGTTTCCTGTACCCGGCCGGACTGACAGGAAGTGCTCACTGAGTGAGCACTTCCTGTCAGTCCTGTCGGTGGCTGGGTACAGGAAACAGAAGTTTGTGTATATGTCGGTTTGTGTTTTCGAGTGTGTATGTTTCAGTGTGTGTATCTACATATGTGTCAGTGTTTTTATATGTTTGTATCTGTGTGTGTTAATCTGTTAATCTGTGTAAGTATGTATTTGGCAGTGTATGTGTGCATGTTCATATATCCCAGCAATCAAACACCAACACAACATACATACACACCACTGCAATCGAACAAAAACATTACATGCAAAAACGCCCCTGCATTTAAACTCCAAAAGTAGATACAAACACCAATACTGTACACAAATATATAAGCGCACTTAAAAACCAACACTACCTACAAATACTACATAATCAAACACAAACATTACATGCAAACACACCATTGTATTCAATGCTGAAACTATATACAAACACCCCTTCATTCAAACCCATGCACTACACACAAAATCAAAAGCGTTCAAAAGTTAAAAAGTCAACACTACATACAAAAACACCTCTGCAATCAAAGGCAAACACTACACCCAAGTACACCACTGCATTCCATTGGCAACAGGACATACAAATATGCCCCCACATACACACACATGTTCCATACAAAAACATGCTTACAGTCAAACCACTAATAATGTCACAAATACAGGTGACTTGGCATCATGAGAGTTGTACAGCTGATTGGGATCCAGCCTTGGCCACACTTGCGCTAGTGGGGGGTCCAAAATAACTCTTGCCTCAGGCTCCTCTCTTCATTAGTTCCACCTCTGTGATATAAACAATGAGAGGTTATTGTTCTTTCTCATTCAGACAATCGGTCCTGTTAGTTTATGGTAGTGTGGATCAGTGGACCTAAGCACTAATGTAGGCAATTGGTCAGAGCACCTGCCTTAAAAATACTTTTCAATTATTTGCATTGGGAAGTCTCTAATTAGACAGTCGCATAACATCTTGGCTGGGTTAGACGGATAGGACTTGCAAAGGCTGTAGAATTTTGTTTACAATATGAGTATTTCTGAGCATTCCATAAAATTAATTCTACTTACCTTAACTGAATCTCATCTAAAATGCCTGTTGAGTCGTGTCCATTTGAGCTGACAAATGTAAATGCGTACATCCAAATCCCTAAAGGCATTTTCCAACACCTGTTGCAAGGTTTTTTCCCGGTATCATAAAGTCATTGCTTTAGTCATGCATTTGATCTGCAGAAAACAGCCCTTTTGACACCTACTACATAATGGTATAGAAAAGTTTCTCACATAAATGAACAATTTACTTAGCCAAGGAGTTTCCAACAGAGTAACTAAGAGCAGTGAGAACAAACTGCAGGTGAAACTGCATGGTTTTGAAAAAGAAACAATATTATTCCCTGTTTCCATGGAAACTGCTTTCAGAACTGAATTATTTTACTTTGAAACGTTTGAAACAGTTTCTCTCATTTCTTCATATTTTATTATGCATTTCTGTTAATTATCCTCAAATACCTTTGCAAATAAACAAAACAATTCAGGCACTTGAGTCTGCACAATAGTCTCAACCAATGGATCAATTACCATCAAAGGTGGAAGATCAACACTCGGAATTACAAGTGGATACTATGCTCTGTCTTCATAGATCTAGAAATAACTGTATTAGGGGAATACCCAACAAAATGAGGCCTCAGCAAATGTGCAGATTATTATTGATAGCTCTTCCAGAGTAATATGTGATCAATCCCTTCAATCGATCAAAGCCTGGCTTAGTTGGCTCAGAAATGGAGATGGTGGCCATTCTTCAAAAGCCCTGGTTTCTATCAGCAGGTACACAACAATCACAACGTCTTTGTGTTCCAGGACTTACCTTTCCAAACTCCACAATGGGGGACACCCATCTGCTCCTGGACCAGAGGTTATGATATTGGTGGAGCTTCAAGCAACGACTACACGCAAAGGGAAATAGTTAATTTTGACCTCCGGGTTCTGCATATATCTTCCAAGCCTTGTTCTAGATGGATAGATGGCTACAGTGAACATTTGGAGTTCTGTATGCCAACTGATCTCTTACATACACTCCTTAAACACTCCTTAATCCACTCCTCTCCAAGGTGACAGGGTCTGTGCACTCTAATCACTTTTTCTTTTCTAGTGGATCGATATGTCATTTGGTTGTAATGGATTTTCTTCATCATAATAGGTTTACACATCTAGGAGGACTATTTTTACATGTTGCTAGTTATGATTTCAGACTTTTGACTAATATCTCTTATGAGTGAGGGCTTAGTCATACCTTCAAACTTGGGATGTATCTGCCTAATATTTTTCATATATTTTCTGTCACATAAACAAATAAGTCTCCACATTATAGGCATGTTGATGAGGCTGCCATAGATACCTCTTGTTTCATTCCTGATTTCAATCTGTTTTCCTCTGATGATCCCATTGTTCTATTTCAGTTTTTTGAGCTTATGTCACTGGATTTGCAGGTATTTGGAGTCTATCAAATTGTGGTTACATTCTTGTAGTTCTTAATAATGAACGTGGGAGGGGGGTGCCAAGCTCTAGTGGTTTATTTGTTTACTACACATAATGTCTTGAAATTCATACTTGTCAGTCATGCTTTCCTCATGCCTCTAGACTCTTTTGCTTGGCATGTTATAATTCTAAAAGGTGCAGTGCCACAGACATTCCTTATTATCTTGGATTTTAAACATATTGTGTATGCTCATGTATACGTCCACATAAGCTTGTATGTAAAACCATGAACCACACAAAATAAAGAATGTAAAAAAAAAACAAAAACAATAATGTGCAATGGATGATTCAGAGTTCAGCCTCTGGCGCCAAACAGAAATATGATTGACGGCTAAGTAACAGTCACTACATGTTGATTTTATTCACAGATCAAGGGAGAAGTGACCAATAGAGGTAAAAAGGAGTAATCAATAAAAATTTATTTGTGGCACTGTAGAATCCTACAGTGCTCCCCTCCCATGTGCACCCCTCTTTTGCGGATAAAGGGGTTAAAACCCCTTTAGTCACTTACCTGAATTCAGTGCCGATGTCCTTCGGCACTGGGTCAAGCTCCACCCATGCTCCATCGACGGGGGAGACCTAATGCGCGGCAATGGCTGCCCTCGCATTAAGATTTCCCCATAGGAAAGCAATATTCATCACTAAGCTGAAGTGGTCTGGGTGCCTACAGTGTCCCTTCAACCTTGCACTGCAGAAAGTCCCAAGTAAGTGCATTAAGGCATTAAAGCGGCACTGTCATGCCGAACTTACCTTTCCTCAATCTCTTCCTCTTCTCCCCCTCTCTCAGGATCTGTTCTTCTTTTCTTCCTGTCTTCTTTAGTTTTCTTTAAAACCATAAGACAAAGTAGGGACTCTTTGTCTTATGGGATTCCTCCGCTTGACCAGCTCTGACCAGCGGAGGAGCAAAGTGTGCTTCATTTCCGCTGGTCAGAGCAATTTTCCCATGATCCCTAGCTTTCCTCCCTGTTCCCACAATGCTTCCTGTCAGTATTGCCGAACGTCCTGTCACTTAGACAGAACGCCGGCAAAACTGCCGAATTGCATCCTAACAGAATGAGAAGAGTGTCTCCATTCGTGTTAGGATGCAATTCGGTACTTTGATCGTATCGGAATTTCATTCTAATGAATGAAACTCCGATCCTATTCATTGCCGCGGCTGCATCTTGCAGCCGCTTAGTAGATAACTCCCTAATTCCCACGGTATCAGGGAGCTATCTACTAAAAGGCTAAAATACCTGAATTGGTCTTTCAGCCAACTTTACTAATACTAAGTAAAGATTACTTAGTATTAGTAAATAATATGCCCCTACTCGCTATACCGCGAGTAGGGGCATGTCTAGTAAGTAGTGAGCAGCCTGTGGCTGCTCACTGTAAAAACAAACAAACAAAAAAAAAACTAATAAACACCCCCCCTCCCCTGCGCGGGGGTTAAAGATTGGGAGGGGGGACACCTACTGTCTTCCCTCCTGGCCCCCACCCCTGCGCGGTGGGTGGGGGCCCTAATAAAACAATAAGGGGGGGGACCTACTGTCCTCCCCCCCGGCCCCCACCCCTGCGCGGTGGGTGGGGGCCCTAATAAAACAATAAGGGGGGGGGACCTACTGTCCTCCCCCCCGGCCCCCACCCCTGAGCGGTGGGTGGGGGCCCTAATAAAACAATAAGGGGGGGGACCTATTGTCCTCCCCCCTGGCCCCCACCCATGCGCGGTGGGTGGGGACCCTAATAAAACAATAAGGGGGGGGACCTACTGTCCTCCCCCCCGGCCCCCACCCCTGAGCGGTGGGTGGGGGCCCTAATAAAACAATAAGGGGGGGGGACCTATTGTCCTTCCCCCCTGGCCCCCACCCCTGCGCGGTGGGTGGGGGCCCTAATAAAAACAATAAGGGGGGGGGGGACCTACTGTCCTCCCCCCCGGCCCCCACCCCTGAGCGGTGGGTGGGGGCCCTAATAAAACAATAAGGGGGGGGGGACCTATTGTCCTCCCCCCCCCTGGCCCCCACCCCTGCGCGGTGGGTGGGGGCCCTAATAAAAACAATAAGGGGGGGGGGGACCTACTGTCCTCCCCCCCGGCCCCCACCCCTGAGCGGTGGGTGGGGGCCCTAATAAAACAATAAGGGGGGGGACCTATTGTCCTCCCCCCCTGGCCCCCACCCCTGCGCGGTGGGTGGGGGCCCTAATAAAAACAATAAGGGGGGGGGGACCTACTGTCCTCCCCCCCGGCCCCCACCCCTGAGTGGTGAGTGGGGGCCCTAATAAAACAATAAGGGGGGGGACCTACTGTCCTCCCCCCCTAGCCCCCACCCCTGCGCGGTGGGTGGGGGCCCTAAATGAACCCCCCCCCATCAAGGTGACTAGGGGTCCCAAGCCCCTAGTCACCCCCCACCCAAAACATTCTATCCCCTACCTACCCCCCTCACCCTAAAAATAGTGAGGGGGGAATAAAATAACTAACCTGTAAAAAAAAAAAAAATTAAACTTGCCATTTGACGTCTTCTTTTTTCTAAATTCTTCTTACTTCAGCCCCCCAAAAGGCCAAATAAAAATCCATAAACCCGTCGCACTTTAAAAAAAAAAAAAAAAAAAAAACGAGCGCAAACAAAAATTCATCCATCTTCACCCATGGAGGGCACGCCGCGTACTGAGCTCCGCAGGGCGGGTCACGGCTTATAAAGCCTTGCCCCGCCCTGCAATTAGGCTTAGAACACAATGATTGGTTGGTTTAAGCCAATCAGAGTGCTCTGTGTCATTTTACACAGCGTGGGAAAATTCAAAAGAACTTTCCCACGCTGTGTAAAATGACAGATCACTGTTATTGGATGGTTTTCAAACCATCCAATCACAGTGCTCTGTGTCATTTTACAAGCGTGGGGAAATTCCAAAGAACTTTCCCACGCTTGTAAAATGACACAGAGCACTGTGATTGGATGGATTTCAAGCCATCCAATCACAGTGCTCTGTGTCATTTTACACAGCGTGGGAAAATTGAACTTTCCCACGCTGTGTAAAATGACACAGAGCACTGTGATTGGATGGTTTGAAATCCATCCAATCACAGTGCTCTGTGTCATTTTACAAGCGTGGGAAAGTTCTTTGGAATTTTCCCACGCTTGTAAAATGACACAGAGCACTGTGATTGGATGGTTTGAAAACCATCCAATCACAGTGATCTGTCATTTTACACAGCGTGGGAAAGTTCTTTTGAATTTTCCCACGCTGTGTAAAATGACACAGAGCACTCTGATTGGCTTAAACCAACCAATCATTGTGTTCTAAGCCTAATTGCAGGGCGGGGCAAGGCTTTATAAGCCTTGACCCGCCCTGCGGAGCTCAGTACGCGGCGTGCCCTCCATGGGTGAAGATGGATTAATTTTTGTTTGCGCTCGTTTTTTTTTTGTTTTTTTTTTAAAGTGCGACGGGTTTATGGATTTTTATTTGGCCTTTTGGGGGGCTGAAGTAAGAAGAATTTAGAAAAAAGAAGACGTCAAATGGTAAGTTTAATTTTTTATTTTTTTTACAGGTTAGTTATTTTATTCCCCCCTCACTATTTTTAGGGTGAGGGGGGTAGGTAGGGGATAGAATGTTTTGGGTGGGGGGTGACTAGGGGCTTGGGACCCCTAGTCACCTTGATGGGGGGGGGGGTTCATTTAGGGCCCCCACCCACCGCGCAGGGGTGGGGGCCAGGGGGGGAGGACAATAGGTCCCCCCCCTTATTGTTTTATTAGGGCCCCCACCCACCGCGCAGGGGTGGGGGCCAGGGGGGGAAGACAATAGGTCCCCCCCCCTTATTGTTTTATTAGGGCCCCCACCCACCGCGCAGGGGTGGGGGCCGGGGGGGAGGACAGTAGGTCCCCCCCCTTATTGTTTTATTAGGGCCCCCACCCACCGCGCAGGGGTGGGGGCCAGGGGGGGAGGACAATAGGTCCCCCCCCTTATTGTTTTATTAGGGCCCCACCCACCGCGCAGGGGTGGGGGCCAGGGGGGAGGACAATAGGTCCCCCCCCTTATTGTTTTATTAGGGCCCCACCCACCGCGCAGGGGTGGGGGCCGGGGGGGGGGGACAGTAGGTCCCCCCCTTATTACCATTTTGTTTTGTTTTTTACAGTGAGCAGCCACAGGCTGCTCACTGTTTAGTGGACATGCCCCTACTCGCGGTATAGCGAGTAGGGGTATTGAGGAGATTTTAATCTCCCTTGTGCTATTATGGGGGTCATATTGACCCCCATAGAGTGAGGGGGGGACCTGGGGGGCTTATGAAGTGGTGGGGAGCAGAGCTCCCCACCGCTTCTGTCTTTACATATTACAAGGAGGGAGCTGCACGCCGGTAGCTCCCTCCTTGTAATAAACTGAACGAACAAACTAACACTGATACACAGTGTTAGTTTGTTCGTCTGATTTTTTCTATTCATTCATTCGTCTCTCTGATGAATGAATGAATAGATGAAATTCCCGTTCGCATGTCCAGGTGTTTCACTGGGCATGTGCGGGAATCTCACAGTCTGTGTAGTGTGGGTAGATGACGTGTCCCACAGGGACTTCACCTACCCACACAAAGATGGCGGCGCCCTGAATAAAGATCGGGGCAGAAGATAAAGAATTAAAAAGAGGTAATGTGGGGGGCTTAGGGGCATTTGGGGGTGACTAGGGGGTCGATTGGATGTAGTGGAGGCGGGAGGGGGGTTAAAAAAAAAACGGGATTCGGCATGACAGTGCCGCTTTAAGTTGCTAAGATAGGACCTGCAAAAATGGGGTACATAAGGCTTATGCATTATATGATCATATACTGTAAATTAACCCCTATTATTTTTACCTAATAATTTTTTTAAAAAAAACAAACACAAAAACCTGTTACATTCTGTGAGCATTGAAATTGCTGTTTAGTGAATGAGTGAGTGCGCTGGATCTTTTATGACATATATATTGACCTCCTGAGACAACTGTTCTGCGAGCGGAAAATTTCAAGGTTAATTGACAGCCACATTTGCCCAATCTTTCAGCTCTTGATTACTTCATGTGGGGATATCTATCTGAAGAAGCTGGTGTACGTGAACACACCCTGTACATTTGAACAGCTAAAGGAGAATATCTGTGTAAAATTTGAACACTAGAGCCTCAAACATGAACTAATGTCATGAACAATGCAATCGAAGGAGCCTGACTTTAAGAGGTGGCAAATGGAGCTCACTTAAAAGATGTAAATTTCCATACCTAGTCAAACAAGTATCCATAGGTTAAGTATTCATTGTATGTAATATCATTAAAATTGGTTTCTTAATAAAAAAAAGTTATTGACTCCTCATTATTCTTAATTTTGGTCGATGTTGTACATATATATGTGGTCAGGGACAAAGGCCGTATCCAGAGGCGTACCTAGAGCATTTGGTATCCGAGGAGGGTCCTGTGTTTGGCATCCCCCCCTCCCCTATAAAAATTTTTTAAAAAATCACCACTTTTTTTTTTTTTTTTTTTGTATGTATTGCGCATGTATTTCTAAACTTTGTAAAACCCATGTCAGTTCTTTCTAGAAAACCCCTGTCCTGCCCCTCTCCTACAAACCCCTGCACCCCACACACCCAGTTATAGGCAGATAGTCACACACATAGTTGCAGGTATACAGTCACTCACAGTTACAGGAAGACAGTCACACGCACACAGTCACATGCAGACAGTCACATGCAGACAGTCACACATACAGTCACAGGCAATCACACACACAGTTAAAGGGACACTATAGTCAGCTGAACAACTACAGCTTAAGGTATTTGTTCAGGTGAGATCTATAGCTCCCTGTAGGCAATCTAATGTAAACACTGTATTTTCAAAGAAAATACAGTGTTAACATTGATTGATAGGATTACTTCCAGTGGCCGTCACTCAGACGGCCACCAGAGGGACTTCCTATCACGTAGGGCCCTAAAAAGGCCTTGTACACGTCAGACGTATTAAGATACGTCTGACGTGTGCAGGAGAGAGAAGGCACTGTGTGCGCGCCTTCTCTCTCCAGCCTGTCAGAGAGGAGAGGGGGCGGGCAAAGACCCCGAGCTGAGCTGTCAGTCAGCTCAGCTCGCGGCCGCGCACACCACGCGCATGCGCGGTAGTGCGCTCAGGACTTCAGAGGGCGTCATGAATGCCGCCCTATGAAGTATGTGTGCATGTGCGGCGAAGCCGCGCATGCGCACAAGGGAGCAATGACGCTTCCAAATGCTCCCTGCTTGCCCGCCCGCCTATTTCGGCATTTTGACAAAATAGGGGACGCGGCTTCATGAGGCTTCCTGGCGCTGGAACCAGGTGAGTAAAATGGGTTGGCTGGAGAGTCCCTTTAAAAGCAGACAGTTACACACACAGTCAGTTACAAGCAGTCACACACAGTTGTAACCAGACAGTCACGCACACAGTTACAGGCAGACAGTCACATATACAGTCACACACAGACACACACGATCACAGGCAGACAGTCACACACACACAGTTACAGGCAGCATCACACAGTAACAGGCAGACAGTCACACACATAGTTACAGGTAGTCACACACAGTCGTAGCCAGACAGTCACGCACACAGTTACAGGCAGACAGTCACATATACACACACACAGACAGTCACGCACACAGTTACAGGCAGACAGTCACATATACACACACACAGTCACAGGCAGACAGTCACACACACACACACACACACACACACACAGTTACAGTCACACAGACAGTTACAGACAGCATCACATAATCACAGGCAGTCACAGGTAGTCACAGGCAGACAGGTACACACAGTCACAGGTAGTCACACACATGGTTACAGGCAATCAGTCACACACACACCCACACAGTTACAGGAAGGCAGTCTCACACACACACACACACACACAGTTACTGGCAGCCAGATACACACACACACAGTTACAGGCAGGCAGACAGTCGCTCACACACACACACACACATACAGTTACAGGCAGGCAGACGGTCACACACACTCTTACTTACAGACAGTGGGCTGGAGGAGGGGTGGATTCACCAAAGTCCTTCCTTGGAGCCTGTTAGTTGGAGAAGCAGGGATTCCTTCTTGCTGCATCTCCATGTGCAGCAGTAACAGCAGCGGGCCAGGGCCGTGTTAACCCCCGACTTTTCTTAGCTCCGCACCCGCTTTCCTTCCATGCGGACAATTCAGCTGGTAATTGCTCGTCTCTGCACTTGTGAGCTGTGCGGGCCGCCCAGCACCCCAGCTGCTATGGGGCACAGCTCACACATCCCCCTCCAGCACCCAGACCAGGATCATGGCACCCCCTACCACTGGCCGTAGGCATACAATAAGGTTTTAAGATATACCAGTAAGAGCAAGTTGCTTGTGGTGTGCCGAAACTGATGAACAGGTAGGCCTGAAAAAGATAGTCCACCTTTTAAAGGAAAATAACAGGGAGAAGTGGTTGGGGTTCCAAATGCTGGCAGAATGTCAGGAAGTAGGTGGGATTACTTACGTATAATAATGTTTTCATTGTTATCTATAGTGTACTACTGCAGTATCCTGTACTTGCAGCTACATGTATTAATTAATAATCTGGCTGTTAGGATTAGATTGGCAAAATTCTAAAATGTTAAATCACAACTGTTTTCTTGTCCCCCCCCTCCCCCCCCTATGCTTGCCACTCCTAGCTGTAAATACCTTGATATAACTGTTTATCTCTGCTCCCTCCCTAGGCCCATTTCACATTACATCTTTACTGCAAGCCTCTACAATTCTACTCGGCTCAACTCACCCATCCGCCCCGCCTCCCGCCCACCCAGGTTCCCCCTAAATTTATAGCATGCTCCTCCAGCTGTTTAAAAATCTCTCTCATTGGGGGCGTGGTCTGACCGCTCATGGAGTCGGATGTGTGAGTGATCAGCTCCGAGCGAGATTCCCCTAATACAGCGATTACACCAGCATAACTTGAGAGATTAATCTCCTGAGGAACAACATACCTACCCAAGTACTTACCCGCCATCATGGCTCAACGATCTTCTAAAAAACCTAAACTGAAAGAAACTTCTTCGCTTCAGATCACGGCGATGTCCTCGCCGCCACGCCGCACACAAAATGGCGCTGATAGGCCAGTATCCCCGGCCTCGAGTTCAGGCCGTAGCGATAGCACTACTATTTCTCAACGAGAACTCCCAGCCACTGATTCATCGATACAAAGAATGTTAAAAGATTTACAAACATCTTTGCAAGCCGATTTTGCAAAATTGGCGAAAGATATTAGAGCTGATGTACAGGCGTTGGGGGAACGTACACACTACCTCGAGAACAAAACCGAGGAAATTATTACTGCACATAATAATGTGGCTGAGGCCTATGATCTCTTAGACGCAAAAGTCGCTTCTATAATTAGCAAACTCGCCGACCACGAAGACAGAGATCGGAGAAACAACGTCCGAATTCGTGGCATCCCAGAGGAGGTAGGCCCTAATGATTTGGCTGCATATGTCCAGGCCCTGTTTCACTTACTGGCCCCCGATCTCCCAGACTCGGCACTGCTGCTGGACAGGACCCACAGACTGCCTAGACCTCGACAGCTCCCTCCCTCTACACCGAGGGACACAATAACGAGGATCCACTACTACACCACCAAAGAGGCGATCATGTCAGCATCAAGGAAGAAACCAACTCTTCCAGATGCATATAACAAGATTCAGCTGTACACCGACCTCTCAGCGACGACATTAGCGGCAAGGAAAAGCTTTATGCCCATCACTAGGGCTCTCAGAGCAGCAGACATACCCTATAAATGGGGGTTCCCGGCCCGCATCATCATCAGGCGCAACGGCACGGAGAAACATCTATTGACCCCAGAAGCGGGAAAGAAAGCTTTGGAAGAATGGAACATACCGTTGACACCAGAAGCAAGCGAAGGCCTAACTACGGAAAAGCGGACTAAAGCACCGATGAGACTTACTCACGATTGGGGAGTTCAAGCCCCAGATAAATGACTCTTCCTACACGTGGCTCTAGTGGCCTTAAGGGATCGTATGATTACTCTTACTATTACGGCCGGTTATTAGACCCGGTGGTAACGTATGAAAGTATCTAGTTATATGTTTTGCACGTTTATCTGTGACTGAATTGCATTGTCCTCCATTTGCTGCCCCGCATAATATAGTATGATGTTTAGTCTCAAAGTACTTCTAGCTATGGGATAGTGGCCCTCAGGGGCTTTGGCCCTAACGGGTAATTCTCAAGGCCACAAACTCTTATATATACCGCATGTGTTATCCCCATCGGATCGCTTCATGCCTTGGGCGCAAACCCGGTTGGCTGAAGGGATCCGATCTGGGAATTTCTTGGGATAGTCTGAACTATAAGATGTTTGCTCACAATGCGCATGCCGCCGCAACTTTACACCGGGTTACTGAATTCGGTGGTAACATGTGAAATTATCAAAGTGTACCTAGTACAGGCTTGTTTGAGTATGGGCTGTTTTAAGTCCGCACCGCTGCCCTACATAGTATGCGGTCTAATCTCAGAGCACATCTATTAATAGGGAAGAGGCCCTCACGGCCTTTGGGCCCGTCAAATAATTTTTTTTTTCGGCCTCATATCACTTCATATAGCATTTATGTTGTCCCCATCGGATCGCTGCATGCCTTGGGAGCAATCCCGGTTGGCTGGAGGGATCTGATCTGGGAATTGCTTGAGACACAATGATCCAGATGATTTAGATTTATTATATGCATGAAGATAGAGGTGCAGGTCGCTCTTCCAACTACATACCATATCACGACGGAGCTATACTAGGGCACGTTAATCTACATTTATGTCACATTTGAATATGATGTTACAAGTTTGCATGTTATGTTTGTTTAACGTTTCAGGATGTACTAAAAGAATCCACCCCTTTCTTGGGGGTACCATTGAGCAAACTGGGAAAGTTAGACTCTTAATATCTTGAACTGGTTCATATCTTGGGTCCGGGTACACTGTTGCTATAGAAGATGGTATGGGAAACACAGAACTCAACCTGTGTACATAGCCCTGTTACCAGAGGATCTCCCTGTAGTGAAGGGGAAATCTCCACCCCCACGAGGGCTTAGATGCCCAACACTTATGAAACTACCAGGTCTCTAGCTGGAGACCTTATTCCTGTAAATAGTTGTTTTTATGTTATCTCTCCCTCCCTTCCATTCCACCCTCCCTCCTTTATAGTTACACGTTGTCGCCACGACATGACCGTCAATCACCTATACAACCCTAGCGCACCTGTGGTTAGGCGCCTTATTAGGTGTCGATATACTAAGTTACTATCTCAGAGAGGCCCCCCTATCGACACGTCAGTCGGGGACGGACCCCTACCAAGTTACCTAGTACCGCAATCTATGTCCCACAGCAATATTATATGTCATCCCAAACACCCATTTTAAATGGCACTTAATATCCTCTCGTTAAACGTTAAGGGCTTGAATTCACCCCATAAACGCCGCATGGCCCTAATGGAAGCAAGAAAACACAAGGCGCATGTGGCTCTATTTCAGGAAACTCATTTCCAAACCCTCAAACTTCCCAAATTCTCTTCCACCCATTATCCAATAGGTTACCACAGCACCTATAAGACAAAGAAGAGAGGGGTTACAATTTTAATCAGCAACACAGTCTCCTTCCAACTAATTAAAAAAATAAGCGACAAAAAAGGTCGCTATCTCCTATTGCAATGCATAATTAATAATGCCCAATACACAATAGTTAATATATACGGCCCACACAATGGCCAACACATATTTTTGGACCATGTTCTTACTCTCACGAAAGCGCATAAATTCGGAGAGATCCTTGTGGGGGGTGACACAAACTTTATCATTGATCAAACATTAGATATTACATCCTCCTCCAGGATAGCACCAAAAACGACACAACAAAGGGCACGTTCGACTTCCCTAATCACAGCTACCCTACTCACACACGGATACGTGGATATTTGGAGAACTCTCCATCCCCTGGAAAGGGATTACACACACCACTCTCTAGTACACAATACTTACTCCCGAATTGATCGCTTTTTAATTCCATCAACTCAAGCCCCTACAACTTGCAAAGCCGATATCGATATTATATCATGGTCTGACCATGCCCCAATTACACTCTCGATTACCACGCAACACCCCACGAGTGGAAACCGCACTTGGCGGTTGAATGACTCTCTCCTCACAGACCATACATTGGCAACGCAAATTAACAAGGAGTTGGAAACATATTTTGAGTTGAATAATACGGGCAATGTAGGGGTTGAGACTTTATGGCAAGCCCACAAAGCGGTCCTTCGGGGACAGTTCATTAAGCACGCTAGCTACAACAAGAAACAGCGCACGAAAAAACACATAGACACTCTCACTGAACTGTCCACACTCACCCATATAAACAAACAAACACCGTCACATGACACCACAACGCGGATACTCCAACTTCAAGCCACGTTGAGAGATATGGAACAATCCAAAACAACATACCTCCTAATGAAAATGAAACACAAATTTTTCAAAGATGGCAATAGGGCAGGGAAAATTTTAGCTGCTCAACTCAAGACGAGAGCCTTATCATCTAAAATAGCCTTTATCCAAAACAAAAATGGGGAAAACAAAATCACAAATCCTCAAGAAATAGTAGAGGAATTTAGTAGGTACTACAAAGACTTATATAACTTAATTGATCAAGAAGGCTGTCATACTCCTAAACAGGGAGACATAGATTTATATTTGACAGATATTCGCCTCCCCACACTTACTCAAGAGGAGTGCGAGAAACTAGCCCAACCATTCACCCTACAAGAAATCCTAGACGCGATAGAACAACTACCAAAGCACAAAGCCCCCGGGCCCGATGGGTTCACAAACCTATACTACAACACTTACAAACACATCCTTGCACCCCACATGGTTGCCCTGTTTAACCACTGCTTTCAAGCGGGTTCCATGCCTACAGCAATGCTTCAGGCCCACATATCAACCCTGCCGAAACCGGGAAAACCCCCGACCCAATGTTCCAACTTCCGACCTATTTCCCTTTTAAATTGCGACACCAAACTTTACGCCAAATTATTAGCAAATAGAATAAACCCTATCCTGAATCGTATTGTACATAATGATCAATCAGGTTTCATCAAGGGAAGGCAGGGATCTGATAACACCAGAAAAGTCCTTAATTTACTATCCCACATAGCATCAACGAAGACCGAGGGCCTTCTGATGGCCTTGGATGCCGAGAAGGCCTTCGATAGGCTTAATTGGATGTATATGTCATCAGTACTAAACAAGTATGGGTTTCCCCAAGAAATGATTCGGGGAATAATGGCACTCTACAAACACCCCACCGCTCAGGTGAACCAATCGGGCTTTGTCTCGTCACCTTTCGTTCTTACCAACGGCACAAGGCAGGGATGCCCTCTATCCCCCCTTCTTTTTATCCTCGCTTTGGAACCCCTAGCCCATAAGATCAGAGAAGACACTCTTATCTCAGGCATACGCATAAAAGACACTGACTATCGATTGTCCATGTTTGCAGACGACATTCTACTAACTCTTAGCAACCCAGAATCATCCTTGCCTCGTGTTATGGAACTGTTACACGATTATGGAAAGATATCGTATTATAAGCTTAACAAGGCCAAAACACAAGCCCTGACATTAAACCTACCCAACCCACGTAGAGAGAGGCTCCGTCAATCATTCCTGTTTGACTGGAGACTGACACATATTACCTATTTAGGAGTGAAACTTGCTCTACATGCCCACAAAACTGTATCCTTAAACTATGGCCCACTGCATCGCATATGCACCTCCCATTTTCAGACTTGGAAGCGTGTCCATTTATCCTGGCTTGGTCGCATCCACACTATTAAAATGGTCCTACTCCCTAAAATTTTATATATCTTCCGAATGTTGCCAATGTATGTTCAACGGCACGTCCTCACCACTCTCCAGTCCAGCCTAACCAAATACATATGGAACAAAACTAAATCGAGATTACCTATCACCTTACTCCAATTGACATCTCAATCAGGTGGCCTAGGGGTACCTAACTTACGCGCTTATTATGAAGCGGCCATCCTTGAGTCGGCTATTCGACTTCATGCCCCCAGACACACCTTCCAGTGGGTGGACATGGAGCATGAAGCGATAAACCCGCATTCCCTGCTCCAGCTGCTGTGGTCTCCAAAAATATACAGACTGCCAAAATTGAAACTATACCCCACCACTTCCTTAACGTTGAAAATATGGGATAAAGTAATGTCCACTATTGTGGAAAAAGGAAAATTTTGTGCATACGCCCCAATTGAATCGCTAGAACGGTTGACCCCATGGTTATCGATGAAAACATGGTCCACATATGGTATAAAAATCATCAAGGACTTATGCCAACACAATACAATCAGGGCTTTCCCAGACTTACAAGCCCAATATAATCTCCCTAACTCTCTCATTTTCCAATATCTACAAATTAAAAGCATTGTAAACACGAAGGTGTCACCGAGACCCCAGATCTCATCACACGTTATGGCTAACGCCTTTACTATTTTCTCCAGATGCCTCTCTTGACCGCTTAAACCCAAAGCAATATCGCTATGCTATAAACTGTTAGTAGACAGACAAACCCCCCACTCTTTCAAATATGTGACTCAGTGGGAAAAAGAAGGGCTGCCCATACTTGCTGATGAACAATGGCTCCAAGCTTTGAACGCCCTTAAAGGCCTCACATCTTGCTTTTCTCATATAGAGGCTCATAAAAAAATGATATACCAGCGCCCATCTATTTCCTAGGTAAAGGACACACAAGCAACTGGCCATCCACCTGATCTAAAAGAAAGCATGATTCATCATACAGGGCAACCTTCTTCCATTGCTCCATGGTCCTGTTTTGACACTCATGTTTCCAAGTGCATTTGGCAGTGAACAGGGTTTATCATGGGCACTCTGACCGGTCTGGGGCTACTGCAATGCACTGTGTATTCTGACATCTTTCTATATATGGCCAGCATGCATTTTTATAGCAATTTGAGCTTAGTAGATCTTCTGTGTGATTGGACCAGATGGGCTAACCTTTGATCCCCATGTGCCTCAATGAGTCTTGGGTGCTGATCACCCTAACGCCAGTTCACTAGTTGTCCTCCCTTGCACCACTTTTGGTAGGTACTAACCACTGCATACTGGGAACACGCCACAAGACTTGCAGTTTTGGAAATGCTCTGACCCAGTCTAGCCATCACTATTTGGCCCTTGTCACTCAGATGTTTTCGCTTGCCCATTTTTCCTGGTTCTAACACGTGAAATTCAAGAACTGACTGTTCACTTGATACCTAATATATATCTCACTCCTTCACATGTGCCATTGTAATGATATAATCAATATTATTCACATCACATGACAATGGTTTTAATGGTGCAGGGGATACGTGTAGGAATATGCTAAATATATTTATTTTTAACATTAGTGTGTTTCTGTGAACTTTACATTACTGGGGCTAGATTTTTTTATTTTGGAGCAACTGCCAGTCACAACCTTTAGCAATTAGGTCCTGAATGATAAAAAAAAAATAACAACTGATATGGAGATAGACTTTTGGAATAAACATATCCAATATCTGTGTATAAGTTGCTTTGTATATCTGGAAAATATAATTCCCTGCTACTACACCCTGTTCCAAATTATTATGCAAATGATATTTTTCCCATTTACCTAAATAATTGATGTAAATGACAGTCAGCATAATTCTCGGTATCTTTGTATACAGATGTGAATAGTATACGGTACTAGAGATGTTCACTCAGGAGTGGGAAACTGCAAAAAAGTTTCTTTTTATATGCAAAACTAAAGACCTTTAAGACATTCTACAATATATTCAACAAATCTAGAGTGTTATCTAATTTGCAAAAAGTTTCTATCCCCCCTTCTTTTTATCCTCGCTTTGGAACCCCTAGCCCATAAGATCAGAGAAGACACTCTTATCTCAGGCATACGCATAAAAGACACTGACTATCGATTGTCCATGTTTGCAGACGACATTCTACTAACTCTTAGCAACCCAGAATCATCCTTGCCTCGTGTTATGGAACTGTTACACGATTATGGAAAGATATCGTATTATAAGCTTAACAAGGCCAAAACACAAGCCCTGACATTAAACCTACCCAACCCACGTAGAGAGAGGCTCCGTCAATCATTCCTGTTTGACTGGAGACTGACACATATTACCTATTTAGGAGTGAAACTTGCTCTACATGCCCACAAAACTGTATCCTTAAACTATGGCCCACTGCATCGCATATGCACCTCCCATTTTCAGACTTGGAAGCGTGTCCATTTATCCTGGCTTGGTCGCATCCACACTATTAAAATGGTCCTACTCCCTAAAATTTTATATATCTTCCGAATGTTGCCAATGTATGTTCAACGGCACGTCCTCACCACTCTCCAGTCCAGCCTAACCAAATACATATGGAACAAAACTAAATCGAGATTACCTATCACCTTACTCCAATTGACATCTCAATCAGGTGGCCTAGGGGTACCTAACTTACGCGCTTATTATGAAGCGGCCATCCTTGAGTCGGCTATTCGACTTCATGCCCCCAGACACACCTTCCAGTGGGTGGACATGGAGCATGAAGCGATAAACCCGCATTCCCTGCTCCAGCTGCTGTGGTCTCCAAAAATATACAGACTGCCAAAATTGAAACTATACCCCACCACTTCCTTAACGTTGAAAATATGGGATAAAGTAATGTCCACTATTGTGGAAAAAGGAAAATTTTGTGCATACGCCCCAATTGAATCGCTAGAACGGTTGACCCCATGGTTATCGATGAAAACATGGTCCACATATGGTATAAAAATCATCAAGGACTTATGCCAACACAATACAATCAGGGCTTTCCCAGACTTACAAGCCCAATATAATCTCCCTAACTCTCTCATTTTCCAATATCTACAAATTAAAAGCATTGTAAACACGAAGGTGTCACCGAGACCCCAGATCTCATCACACGTTATGGCTAACGCCTTTACTATTTTCTCCAGATGCCTCTCTTCACCGCTTAAACCCAAAGCAATATCGCTATGCTATAAACTGTTAGTAGACAGACAAACCCCCCACTCTTTCAAATATGTGACTCAGTGGGAAAAAGAAGGGCTGCCCATACTTGCTGATGAACAATGGCTCCAAGCTTTGAACGCCCTTAAAGGCCTCACATCTTGCTTTTCTCATATAGAGGCTCATAAAAAAATGATATACCGATGGTATCTCACCCCGCAAAGACTCCACCAAATTTACCCTACGGTAAATTCTGTTTGCTGGAGATGCAACTTGAAAGAGGGAAATATGACGCATATCTGGTGGGAATGCGAACAGATAAGACCTCTATGGTCAAATGTCCAACGACTTTTGCACAAGATAACAAAAAACCCAGACCCTATCACACCGTCTCTGTCACTCTTACTCCTGTTCCCATCTCACTGGGGTAAGGAAACTAAACAAATAGCTTCCATCATTCTCCTAGCAGCGAGGCTCCTATTGGCCCAATATTGGAAAAAGCCATTGTGCCCCTCCCGAATGGAGCTAAGGTCAAAAATTTACCAATTCTATAGGTATGAAGTTCTCGCCCCAGACTCACATGTCAAAACTGACAAAATAGTTCAAATGTGGAAGCCTTGGCTCCCACTGCTGGGACAGTGAATCCGATAGGTCAATCAAGAGTTTACATGACGAAACAAAGGAATAACAATGGGCTGGACATGGGACAGGGTGTCTATTTGCCGGAATGTTTATTGCTTAAACCTTTATTGTGTCTGTATTATATCACATATTGCCTGTTATCAAAGAAAATGCTATATCGGTCTTGTCGACCTCTCACCTCCCCCTTCCCTACCCCCTTTTTTTATTCTGTACCCCCCTCCCCCTTTTTCTTATTTGTATGAAAATAAAAACTTTAAATGTGAAAAAAAATCTCTCTCATTTACCTCTTCATTCCCTCTATATTCTACAAATAGCGGCAACTCTCTGTTTAACCATCACTTCCAAATTTCCCCTGCTACCTCTTGTCTCAAATCCCCACGGTATCCTCTGGATTGTAAGCTCATGGGCTATCTAGCTATGCACTTTGTATGAAAGAGCTTAAATGGCTAGATCTCAGCTTACGGGCAGGGGCCTCTCTACCTTTTGCATTTGTCTGTCTATATTGTATGTTCTCCACTAATTGTACAGCACTGCGGAATCTGTTGGTGCTTTCTAAATGCCAGTAATAATAATAATAATAATAATGGGTATATATATATAGAAAAAAAACTCTACTACAACTTAAGATATACTGCCTTTACATGTTTTTTTTTTTTTTTTTTTTTACTTTTAGACCAAGTGATACAGCTGAAATATTTTTTTCTGTCGTAGACAAGTCTACTTTTTCTGAGTTGGTTCTTCTTTTATAGAAATCCAGGCTGATCTGATTTCATGTGTCTGCATGGTGCTGGGTGAAAGACGATAAGAGCAAATTTGGCTTTTATTGTGGTTACTAGATGCACTAAAGCTTGATTACTAGACATTTCACAGAAACTGGAGGTTGATTTTCGAAAAATATATCAGATATTTTTTTTCTGTAAATATGGAGTGTGTCAAAATACACTTACAAAAAGAACTCTCAAACCCAGGGTTAAATCTAAGCCAAGGATTCCAACCACTGCCTTCAGCCTTTCCATTAAATGACAACCACAGCACTAGAGTAGCAAACACATTTAATAAATACATTAAATCTGCAACTTGTACACAATCTCTGTAAATGTATCTAAAAGTAAAAAAAAAATCAAAAAAAATATTTATTTGGCAAGCAAAATCAGCCTTCCTTCTGTAGGTGCAGCCGCAGCACATGGGGAAGGGTAGAGGAGAAAAAATGTAAAATCTTTTCTAAACAAGATGTTAATGTCTTCATCTGTAAATTGTAGAGCCAATGCATAAAGTGCATTATTTACTTGGCAGGAGAATGTGCCGAACAGAAATAAATAACATGCACTGATCAGCCACAACATTGAAACCACATGCGTAATATTGTGTAGGTCCCATTGTGCTTTCAAAATAGCTCCGATAGGCCGAGGCATGGACTCCAAAAGAGAAAAGACCTCTGATTGTGTTGTGTGGTATCTGGCACAAAGACATTAGCAGCAGATCCTTTAAGTTGAGATGTGGGTCTTCCATAAATCGGATTTGTTGTTCCTGCATATCTTACAGATGCCCAATAGAATTCAGATCTCGGAAATTTGGAGGCCAAGGCAACACACGGTGTACATGATCTGCAACAATCTCTAGGTAGGTAGTACATGTCAATGTAACATCAACATGAGTGCCAGGACTCAAGGTGTCCTAAAAGAACTTGCCTTCTTCCCATAGTGCATCCTGCTCCCCCAGCGCCCATCTATTTCCTAGGTAAAGGACACACAAGCAACTGGCCATCCACCTGATCTAAAAGAAAGCATGATTCATCATACAGGGCAACCTTCTTCCATTGCTCCATGGTCCTGTTTTGACACTCATGTTTCCAAGTGCATTTGGCAGTGAACAGGGTTTATCATGGGCACTCTGACCGGTCTGGGGCTACTGCAATGCACTGTGTATTCTGACATCTTTCTATATATGGCCAGCATGCATTTTTATAGCAATTTGAGCTAAGTAGATCTTCTGTGCGATTGGACCAGATGGGCTAACCTTTGATCCCCATGTGCCTCAATGAGTCTTGGGTGCTGATCACCCTAATGCCAGTTCACTAGTTGTCCTCCCTTGCACCACTTTTGGTAGGTACTAACCACTGCATACTGGGAACATGCCACAAGACTTGCAGTTTTGGAAATGCTCTGACCCAGTCTAGCCATCACTATTTGGCCCTTGTCACTCAGATGTTTTCGCTTGCCCATTTTTCCTGGTTCTAACACGTGAAATTCAAGAACTGACTGTTCACTTGATACCTAATATATATCTCACTTCTTCACATGTGCCATTGTAATGATATAATCAATATTATTCACATCACATGACAATGGTTTTAATGTTGCAGGGGATACATGTAGGAATAGGCTAAATATATTTATTTTTAACATTAGTGTGTTTCTGTGAACTTTACATTACTGGGGCTAGATTTTTTTTATTTTGGAGCAACTGCCAGTCACAACCTTTAGCAATTAGGTCCTGACTGATAAAAAAAAATAACAACTGATATGGAGATAGACTTTTGGAATAAACATATCCAATGTCTGTGTATAAGTTGCTTTGTATATCTGGAAAATATAATTCCCTGCTACTACACCCTGTTCCAAATTACTATGCAAATGATATTTTTCAAAATTTACCTAAATAATTGATGTAAATAACAGTCAGCATAATTCTCATGTTATCAACTATTAAGAGTACAATTACAATTTTATTGAACAAACCTCCTAATGATAACAGTATTTTCTTTACATAAAAAACTTACAATGCACTGTTCCAAATTATTATGCACAGTAAGTTTCAAAACACTTTATAGGTTGTAAAGAACTGAAAATTGTCATTAGTTGTGTTTGCTGCATATTTACTGAAATCAAAAGCTATTTCAATCAAATTTATAACAACATTTTAACTTTTTAAACATTTTAACAGGTCACGTTACATTTTAACATTGGACCCCTTATTTGATAGCAGCTTCACAAGTCTTGTATGCATTGAACTTGGACTATTTCTGCTTGAATTTGTTTGCAAGATGTCAGAATAGCCTCTCATAGCTGCTGTTTGGATGTAAACTGCCTCCCACCCTCATAGATCTTTTGCTTGAGGATGCTCCAAAGGTTCTCAATAGGACTGAGGTCAGGGGAGGATGGAGGCCACACCATGACTTTCTCTCCTTTTATCCCCTTAGCAGCCATTGATGCAGAGGTATTCTTTGCAGCATGAGATGGTGAATTGTCATGCATGAAGATGATTTTATTATAGAAAGCATAGTTCTTCCTTCTGTACCAGGGAAGAAAGTGGTCAGTCAGAAACTCCACATACTTTGCAGAAGTCATCTTTACATCTTCGGGGACCCTAAAGGGGCCGACCAGCTCTTTTCCCATGATTCCGGCCCAAAACATGACTCCACCACCACCTTGCTGATGTCGCAGCCTTGTTGGAACAGGGTGGCCATCCACCAACCATCCGCTACTCCATCCATCTGGGGTTGCACGGCACTCATCAGTGAACAGGACTGTTTGAAAATTAGTCTTCATGTATTTTTCTGCCCAATGCAACCATTTTTGCTTGTGAGCATTGGTTACTGGTGGCTGAATAGAAGGTTTATGCACAGTTGCCAGACTCTGGAGGACTCTACACCTTGATGTCTGTGGGACTGCAGAGACACCAGCAGCTTCAAATATCTGTTTGCTGCTATGTAATGGTATTTTAGCAGCTGCACTCTTGATCCAATGCATGCATCTGGCAGAAATCTTCCTCAATGTGCCTTTATCTGCACGAACCTGTCTGTGCTCTGAATCAGCCACAAATCTCTTAATTTTGCGATGATCACGCTTAAGTTTTCATGAAATATCTAATGTTTTCATACCTCATCCAAGGCATTGAACTATTTCACTCTTTTCGCAGGAGAGAGATCCTTTTTCTTCCCCATATTGCATGAAAATGGTGCTCTGCTTAATAATGTGGAACACCCTCCTTTAGTAGTTTTTCCTTAAATTGGGCTCACCTGGCAATCTAATTATAACAGGTGTCCGAGATTGTTTTTAGTGATAAAAAGAGCCCTGAGACACAATGCCATCCATGAGTTAAACTGAAAAACAAAATATTTAATCTTTGTGACACTTAAATAGAATTTGCATAATAACTTGGAACAGGGTGTATTTCTATGTTTCTCTATGGGACCTTTTAACTTGCTTGGAAAGTTTTGTTCTCCGGATTAACCAATTCAATTCAAGCCCTTGTAAAAATCTTTTTTATGTAGTTTATAGAGCTATCTATAAGCATGCTCTTTGTAGTTTTCAATAAATAAGTACCTATGAAATCTGTCAAGTTTGGGCATCTGAGATGAAGTGTATATAAATGAAGGAACCTGTCAGAGTTGTTATGAAAATAAATTGGGAGACACGTCTTTTTCTTAAATTCCACGTTCAATTCAAAATATAATGCAGTGTTCGGTATCTTTGTATACAGCGTGAATAGTATACGGTACTAGAGATGTTCACTCAGGAGTGGGAAACTGCAAAAAAGTTTATTTTTATATGCAAAACTAAAGACCTTTAAGACATTCTACAATATATTCAACAAATCTAGAGTGTTATCTAATTTGCAAAAAGTTTCTGTTGAACTCTTGTTTCTGTTCATCTTAAAGCGGAAATCCAGGCTACAAAGGACACTTAATTCTTTCTATTGCATTATAAAGTAAAAAGATTATAAAAATTAAAATAAAAATAAAAATAGAAAAGATTTAAACTTTCAGTTTTAGCAGTGTCTTATGCGCAGACTAGAAAGTGGCTCATCCAACCAGAAGGGTTCATTCTATTGAATGGAAAGTGAACTTATACTATAATCCTTAGCAGGGTGTTGTACGCTCTGACTTCAGCACTTGGCAGAAATTCCATTCATGGTTCAAGTAAATGAATGAATGAACGAACCTCATTCATCAGATATATTCAATATTGTAAACCTTATTATTGATTGGAGACTACCTCTACAGGAATTAGATTTTTGTCGCTTGTTCAGTTCTGATAACATTTGCTTTATCACGCCTCACTTATAACATTTTGATCCCCAATTCAGCTTTTGGATTTGATCAAAAACAACAAACGGCATAAAGCTGAAATTAATATTTGATGCAAATTAAATCTGCCAAGCAACTCCTAGTTAAAATTGTGAGCAGCCAAGTTTAGTCCAATTTCTGTCACATAATTGTCATCCACTGTAAACACCCACCATGCCCTTAATCAACAATAATTAATTCTGACATTCTCTTGTTTATCTTACCTAAATGTCAGTTGTTTGGAAAATACAGTTAATTATATCAATTTTACACTGGGCATTTGGTAAGGATGAACCATAGCGCCACCTGTCACACCACATCAGTTCTACATGACATTTAAAATGCTGAATATGTACTTAAAGGGGCATTCTAGTAGGCCCATTTGTTCATGTATTATACATATGCATTATAATACAAAAAAGACACAAAAGCTGAAAGTTAAACTACTTGAAACCCTTGTTGTGGATATAATTTACTCACTGCATCAGATCTGTGCAGTGCCTGGTTTGCCCCTTTAAGAGTAGTTGTAGGCAAAGCACAGAATAATAAGTGTATTATAAAAAGATATTACCGCTGCGTATGGTGCAAGTTATGTGCAGCTCATTTCCCATGATGCTTTGAAAGCAATTTTTAACACAATTTTTACATTAGTATAACTTTCACCCTTTAATTGACATTGTCAACAGTGTCATGCACTCTATTGGTCAAGACGATCTGAACTCCTACTCCATACTTGAATGCTCTTCAATCTGGCTTACACTCCCAACATTCCATAGAGGCTACCCTGACCAAGGTGACTAGGGAACTAATTTAGTGAGGGCAAAATCCAAAGACTATCTATTCTTCGTGAACTTTCTGCCACTTTCAAAACTGTTGACCATCCCCTTCTACTGATCACTCATCCCAACCTTGGCTTCAGTGACACTGATCTTTCCTGGTTCTCTTCCTACCTCTCTAATTGATCCTTCAATGTCTTCTAGTCTGGTCCCTCCTCCCTTTTGTTCCTTTGTGCTCTGTATTGGGATCTCTCATTTTCTCAATTGACTTTGCTTCTCTTAGTGACCTAATGTCATCCTATGGCTTTCAAAATCACCTGTGTGATAATGTTACCCTGATCCAAATCCTGTTGCTTTTAATTTAAAACATTTATAATGTTGTCCCTTTCTCACTTAGGATGCAACTAAAATGATGTCTATGCTCTTATTGGTGCCTGCCTTCATTCTAGTAAGCTCTGCTCATTGGCCTAAAAAGTGCACAGATGTCCCTGCTGCAGTCCACAATGAAGTAATCTGCCAGAATCATCTTCCTTTTGTCCCACAACTCTCAAACCTCCCTATTTGTCAGTCTCTATACTGGCTCCCGTTTAGGATATTGTTCAAAGTTCTTAGCTTACTTACAAAGCTCTCCATAAAATTGCCCCATGTCATATATCTTCCATCATTAGCAAATATGTTTTAGCTCAGCCTCTTTGCTCAGTCAATGATCTGTTACTATCCATTTCTTGTACCTACACCCCAGATTCACACCTGCAAGGCCACCCTCTCCTTATGGAATGCCTTCCAATGACATATTTGACTCTCCCCATCTCTACAGTTCTTTAAAAAATACTTAAAAGCGCTCTTCTCCGGAGAAACCTATGAACTCTCCCCTAAACTGCTCATACCTTACAACCTTTGTCTGCTCTCTCCACCTACCGTGCTTTCTCCAAACCAAAGAACCCTCCCATCCTTTGAGGTATACCATGTACATTTGATTCAGTCATTTACTATGTATTTGCCACTCATCATCTGAGATTCTTAGTTTGTTTGTGCATTTTATTAGAATACATTTTTTGTCTTGTTTTAACTATTGTACAGTGCTGTGACGCTATATAAATAATTCTAATTAAGTCAAACTATATTCTTGATTGTCTTTATTTTATATTATTATTATTATTTTTTTTCAAATTAAAATATAGAGTTGCATTTGAACAATGACCAAATCAAACGTAGAATAAATAAGAATAAGTAGAATAAGCAATAAAAGAGAATAAAGGTAGCTAAAGGTAGGTAAAACACAAGAAAGGAGGAGGAAAGGGAATGGAAAATGCCATAATATGATGTATTGTTTCAGGAAGGTATTTAACTCCTTAAGGACCAAACTTCTGTAGTAAAAGGGAATCATGACATGTCACACATGTCATGTGTCCTTAAGGGGTTAAAGGTAAGATGCAAACCAGCAGGAAATCCGCTGAGGGCCATGTGAAAATGTAAGGGAAAAAAAGTGTTATTGGTTTAAAATGTGGTTATTCTAAAATACCATGTTTTGCTTATCCCTACAGTGCATCACACATCTGCATTCCCCCTTAATACATTGACAATTATTGACAGATGTGTGGGGATAAGAGAGGTCCCCTCTGTTTAGTTATTATTATTATTAATATTATTAATATTATTACTGTTGTTTTTGTAGTTCTTACATTGTCATAGTTTGTATATGGATTTTTGCAGTTTCTCTCCATTACAAGAAAAATATTGTGTGTGCGTGTGTTGAAGAGCAATCTTTCATAATGTTTCCCATTGTCTCCTTGTCTCTATGGAAACAAACTGTATGCAATGTTTTTTTAAAGCACACATTTCTTTATGATAGTTTCCAGCATACAGTGATGTTAACCCCTGAGAGAATTTGTGAAATCTTAGTTCAATGTTAAAACATTTCTTCACTTTTTATAGAAAATATATTTAATTTGAAGGAGTTATTGGTTAATCAAATATAACTCACACTTTTGTATGAATACATTATTAAGAAAAAAAGGAAACATTTGAAAAAAAAAAAAAACCCTCATATTTTCCAAGCATTCGCATTTTACACATTTGTACATGCCAGGAAAACTCTGAGATAATTGTATATATTTTAGTTTTGTATACAAATCAATCTATCTATCTATCTATCTTTCTCTCCATCTCTCTATGGCATTTGCTCTTACCCTGCATTTTAAATGTTTGATGATTTTTTTTGTTAAGCATGATATATAAATTTTAGTGTTAAGCGTATGAGACACCAAGGTCTTGATTTAATTTGTTTGAATCAGAATTCCCAGATTTTACTAGTAACATGACGTAAAGTCATGATTTTATTAAAGACACGGAGGCGAGTATTATGCATAACTCTTTCTTTATTTCCTCAGCAGCAAAGATAGAGGAATATAAATATTGTCAAAAAAATGAAAGAAAAACTGTATAGGCATAACGGGTAGCCAATCACATGGTAGAGGAAGTGGCTATATAAGTCCTGTGTCTCCCACAATCCCCCTCTTTCTTGCGAAAACCGAAGACCAGGTAAGAAGAAACGATGTCCTACTTGATCAGCACAGGAGACAGGAACAATGCGACAACATCAAGCTAAAAAAGACAGAGAAATATGGTAATTTCCAGACTCAAAACTGTAGACTTACCAAACAGCATCATAAGGAGTCACAAACAAGGAAGCTGGATTCTGAAATACAAAGGATAAATAATTTAGTGAACATAAAAGATGTATCAAACCATCCAATCATATAAATAAACATACATAATCAATACCTAATCAATACATAATCAATACATACCTATTGAACAAGAACAAATCCGTAGAGTCTCAAGCATCTCGTATCCCCATTCCACACCGGGAGGGCGGGAGGGAATAATACTCGCCTCCGTGTCTTTAATAAAATCATGACTTTACGTCATGTTACTAGTAAAATCTGGGAATTTTATTAAAGACACGGAGGCTCATATTATGCAAGTTCAAAGCTGTGCAACTATCCGAGATGCGATGTGTTCAATAGGTCTGAAATAAAAATCTCTAAAAGTCGATTCACTGGACCAATCTGCCGCCCGCATGATATCCTCCAGACGACATCCGACCGAGGAGGCTTTAGAAGCCATCGCTCCCCGTACAGAATGGGGCGTAAACACAGAGGTGTCTATACCCGCAGAGGATAATAATTCCCGAATCCAACGTGCCAGGGTAGGTGTAGAAACCGGTCGATAAGGCGACTTGAAAGATACGAACAATTCGTGGAGATCAGCAGAGCGAAGGGAACTCGTGACATCCAGATAAACTCTGAGGCAATCCACCGGGCAGAGCGCCGGACAGCCAGGAAACCTGGGATACGAAAAGGACTTGGATGCAGATTTAGTCCTCCTGGATATATCAAAAGTAACACCTTCAGGGGTGAATGCAATGGCGTCCCAATCCATGGCCCTGACGTCGGAGACCCTCTTGCAAGAGATCAAACAGAGTAACATCACCAACTTGGATGACAGGCGTTTCAAAGACAGCTCCTGATTAGGGTACCAAGAGGAGAGAAACTGCAACATTATGTTAACGTCCCAAAAGGCAGAGAAGCGAGGCCGAGGAGGGCGCGCAAGGCGGATACCCTTGAGAAGACGACACACAAAAGGATGCCTGCCGACAGGGGAACCATCCAAACCCTTGTGTCCGGCCGAGATGGCCGAGCGGGAGAGGTTAATCGTGCGGTACGCCTTGCCCGAGTCAAACAGGGACGTGAGAAACTCGAGGATCAAAGGCAAAGGGGCAGATACGGGATCCACTGCCCGTTCCAAGCACCAACCAGACCACGATCTCCATGAAGCCCGATAAGCGGTTCGAGTGCCTGGGGCCCAAGCGTTATCGAGGAGTAGGAGAGTTGTCTGCGGAACGTCTGGGACAATCCAAGGTCCCCTGAAAGGAACCATGCTATCAGTGGTAGCTGGCGTTGCAGTACTAGTTCGTGCGGGTTCCCATCCGGGTCCAGAAGGAGGTCCTGGAAGATTGGAATCAACCGAGGATAATCGATCGACAACTCCATCAAGCGGGGAAACCATGGTCGAGATCTCCAAAGCGGGGTGATTAACGCTACACAACAGTCGTGGCGAACCAATTTCGAGATCGTGCGAGCTATCATGTTGAATGGAGGGAATGCGTATAGCAGGCCCCCTGGCCAGTCTTGAAGGAAGGCATCGGTCGCCACCGCTGCCGGATCCGGCCTCCAGCTGAAGAACTTCGGCAGCTGAGTGTTCAGACGAGATGCGAACAGGTCCATCTGGAACTTTCCCCACAACATGTCCAGGCTCCGGAACACCGAAGTGTGTAGACGCCAATCTCCAGAGTCTCTTAAGTGTCTGGAATTCCAATCTGCTCCCGAATTGTCTAGTCCCGGGATGTGTTCCGCTGTCACCGAGACGTTGTTGGAGAGGCAATATTGCCAGAAGTCTTTCGCCAGAATTGCCAACATCTTGGACTTCGTACCCCCCAGGTGGTTTATGTAGCGGACCGCTGATACATTGTCCATCTTGAGGAGAACGCAGCAATTCGCCCGTCCTGGGGTAAGACTGCGGATCGCGAAAGCTCCAGCCAGGAGCTCTAGGCAGTTGATGTGCAATGATTTCTCCACGTCGGACCATCTGCCTCCTGTGGAAACGTCGCCACAACGAGCACCCCAGCCGTGTAAGCTGGCATCTGATTCGATCACCACGTCCGGGATGGAGCCGAAGATGGCTCTCCCATTCCACGCCTCCATGTGTGCTAACCACCACACCAACTCGTCTCTGGACTCTGCGTCCAAGCGTATCCGAGACTCGTAGGAGTGACCTGACCGAAGGTGTGACCCTTTGAGTCGCTGGAGGGCCCGGTAGTGTAGTGGGCCCGGGAAGATAGCCTGAATAGAGGCCGCGAGAAGGCCAATTACTCTCGCCAGCTGTCTGATGGACAAGTCTGCGACGCGCAGAGCTCTTCGAATCTCCTTCTGAATGGTTTTCACTTTGGAACCTGGTAGGAACAGGAACTGTTGGACGGAGTCCACTCTGAACCCCAGGAATTCTATGGACTGGGCGGGATCTAGGACCGATTTGTCCCAGTTGATCAGGAAACCCAACTTCTGTAGCAGGGTGGTAGTCCATTCTAGGTGTAGAAGGAGATCCTCCTTCGATTGGGACAAAATCAGAATGTCGTCCAGGTAAACAATGAGGCGAACCCCTCGGGTACGGAGGAACGCCACCACAGGCTTCAGAAGCTTGGTGAAGCACCAAGGGGCCGAAGAGAGACCGAAAGGCAGGCAGGTGAAACGCCAACGCCGCCCGTGCCATGTGAAATGGAGATAATCTCTGAATTCTAGAGCAATGGGGACCGTGAAGTAGGCGTCCTTCAGGTCTAGTTTGGCGAGCCAGTCCGACTGGCGCAGAAGGTCCCTGAGGCAGTGAATACCTTCCATCTGGAAGTGCTGGTAACGTAGGAAGGCGTTGAGGGGACGAAGATTTATTACAGGGCGAACTCCGCCTCCTTTCTTGGGCACCAGGAACAGATTGCTCGTAAAGCCCTTGGCGGCGAACGGCAGTTCCTCTATAGCGCCCTTGGAGAGCATCTCTCCGACCTCCGCGGAGATCATCTCGTCTTGTTCCCGTGGAAGGGACAGTTCTCTGGGGGAGTAGAACTGGACAGGCATTGAAACAAAATCTAGGCGATACCCCTTTACACACTGCAGAACCCAAGCATCCGAGGTGAGCTGTGCCCACTCTCGGTAAAATAAGGCCAGTCTCCCTGCTACCTGAACGGGAGGGGAAGAAAGGGTACTCACCGTAAGGACGTCTGCTGGTGGCACCGCTGCGGGGGTATCTGGAGCCCCAAGCCCGACCTCTGGCTGGGAAGAAAGGAGGGGTTCTTTGGTCCTGAAATCCCCGGGAGGGAAAGAAGGAACCTCTGGTAGCGCGAAATGCGCCTCGGAAACCCCGGCCGGGTGGACGGTTCCTGTTACGCCCGGCCCCTCCAAAAACCTTAGGCGCGAACACACGCTTCATGCTCGCCTGCGCCTTGTCAATGGCCGTGAAGGTCTTGACATACGACCCCATGTCTTTAACGAAGGAGGTGCCAAACAGTAAACCCTCTTCAGTCGGGTCAGGCTCCGCCACAGTCATAGTGGCCAGTTTAGGGTCGATTTTTAGTAATATCGCCTTACGTCTCTCCGCAGATATCGCCGTATTGGCGTTTCCCAGCAAGCATATGGCCCGTTGGACCCAACCAATGGCCACGTCCACGTCCAAAACTGAATCCCCAGTTTTAGCAGTATCTAGAAGCTCATAAAGCTTCGAGAGGGGCCCTAGTGTGTCCAGGATCTTGTCCTGGCATCCCTTCAGGGAATTGTCAAGGCCCTTTTTGGGCTTCCAGCCCGACTTACCCAGGAACTGGGCAATCTGTGGGTCAATATCTGGTGTTTTACCCGCGGCGCCCGGGAGAGAAGGGCGAGGGCATTCGGCCCGCAGCTTATTGCGGCCTTCTTTGGAAAGGGGTGTGCGGATACGTTTGGCCACATACTGGGCAATATGATCCGGGGGAACCCATTCAGCGGACCGGGGGTGACGTAGGTCGTCTGGGTCGAACAGGGGGTTACCCTGAGGATCAAGAATAGTGTCGTCAACCCCGGAGGGGCCTAAGACTGGACCCCGGGTCTTGGCGGAGGGCTCTGAAGGGTTAGCGCCCGTAAGGGGCAAATCCTCGCCAGACACATCGTCATCACCAAAGGAGTCATACTCCATATAGTCGGATTCCTCCTCCACACTCCGGTCGGTATCCGACCCATCATCAAGGGCTCTAGCCCGTTTCCATAATCTAGCCTTTTTAGCCCGGCCAGGGGCTCTTTTGCGCGTGGGGTGCGCGCCATCTGTGACCGCCTCAAGCGTGTCAGTCATGGCAGGTAAAACCTGCATCGAGGAGTGGGAGCCGACGTGTTTAGACTTGGCCTTCGCCTTACGGGCTCCAGGCACAGTCTGAGCAGGGGAGGGGGACCCTACGCCCGTAGGGGCGGGGGAGGCCAGAGTAGGCAAAACCAGGGAGTGCATCGATTGTGAGAATGAAGTAGTAACAGCTCCCATGGCCGAGGCAATAGCCTTCTGAATGGAGGAGGCCATAGTGGCTTCCAGCATGGCCTGAAATTCTTGGGAGGCCATAGCGCCCTCAGCGCTGTCTGAGCGGAAGTCCCCAGGGGGACCCGCAGGCCCATCCTCCCTATCCTGCATGCTGCAAGTGGCAGTGGGCAATTAAATACTGCTAAATGACACTAAGGTGGAAGAAGAGCAAAAGGGTTGAGTAACCCACAGAAAACGAAACACACAGACCGTCTAGCGTTCCCAGGGGACCCGGCAAAGCAAAGGTGACCGCACGGCAGCACAGGGGAAGGAACGAGGTCCGCCCAAGATGGCCGCCGCACGTGAGGGAAGGCGCACGCGACTGGGCACCCGGCGGGGGAAGGGGCTCGTGCACCCGATCCGCCGAGCCCGCCCGCGAGCGGGGAGGGATGCGTGCGCAGCCGCGGTCGACAACAGAGCCGTTGCGGCAAAAGCACAGAGCCGGGATTCGTGCGGGAGCACGAGGGGGATAGAACAGACAGGTTACAGAAATCCCCGGGTAGGGGGAGAAAAGCACCAAGGGGGTCCCAGGGGGAACGCTAGTGGTAACAGATAATTAAACAATCGTAAATATTATACAATGAAATATCATACAAATAAACGATCATCAAATTTGAGTCAGAGAGAACAAAAGTACTTATCTGTCTGAGGAAGCAGCAAAGAAAGAGGGGGATTGTGGGAGACACAGGACTTATATAGCCACTTCCTCTACCATGTGATTGGCTACCCGTTATGCCTATACAGTTTTTCTTTCATTTTTTTGACAATATTTATATTCCTCTATCTTTGCTGCTGAGGAAATAAAGAAAGAGTTATGCATAATATGAGCCTCCGTGTCTTTAATAAAATCAGATAATAATCCATTCAAAAATAACTTTGAAATTATATATCTACAACAATTCCCATATACTTTAATGATTTCTGTAGATAAATTATTTAAAAAAAAAAAAAAAAAATCTAACCGATTGGAATAATTTCTGGCCTCAGTCTGGTTTGCTTGGGCATCCTTTCATAATTGTACATACATGATGGATTCAGTGGTCAGATGCATATGTTATGATGCCAAACCCCTCAGAATTAGGAGGCTGGAGACACCAAATTGGCGCAGTCACAAAAAATCCAAGCTTCTACAGTCAAAAATTACTTTATTTTCAAGAGAAACCGGTATCACTGGAGGACGAACCATTCAAATTGTTGATGAGGCAAGTTGTTAAAATCATGAAGAAAACTCAAATTTGGAATGAACAAAAAAAGGTCTTACAGCTTAACAGTGTCTTTATGGGGCAACATCAGAGAACACCCATTGCTCAGGTGTTAGTACATTTTGGAAAGCATATCTGGACTGGGTACTATATACTACTTTATTTGTCTGCTGCTGTGGAAACTACAAGGAGAGCTTCAATACTTTTTGCAAGTAGTGCAAATGTTCTGCTCAAGTGTGACAAATGTATGCAAGAAAAAAGTTAGTTTCTCACTGATCCTATGAGAAAGAAGAATCTGTCTAAAGCTATATTTATTTAATCTTTCAAAAAGTCATCTACTCAGCTTTGCATGAAAAATCAGTTTTGTGTTGTGTTCCAAATCAGGTTGTTTATGTGCTCCATGGAACAGATGTAGTAGATTCAATTCAAAACAACAGAGAGCTGTCAATTCCATAAGTACTTGCAAGAAAAGACTTCATGTACGTTAGAAAATCAATCAAGTGCAATTCTCAACTCATCAGTCCTCCATTAGATATGAGCAAGTATTCCAGTTCTGTTCTGATTTTTAAATAATATATTTTTATTGGAATCCAAGCACTACTACACTGAATCATATAAACTGTATCTGAAATATGTGATGAAGGTCATTAAAATCACGGTACTCTTTTGGAGGCTGTGAAACTCCTTGCAGAATATAGTCCATTCTCGAACAAGTATTTCATTATCATTAACAAAGCAAAGTATCGTGATTCATCACAACGAGCAAAAGGCAGCATTTGTCACTTTCCATAGTGAATCATTTATTGCGTAGCTATTAAGATTCAGTGGAGGTGTTATTAGAAAGCAGTAAAGGACATACAAATCCATACCACTTGATATATCTGCTGATGATCTATGTGATGTTGTTTCATAATATGTTGTTGACGACAAAGCCGCAAAAAGATTAAACCTTGATCATTGCTTGGAAACTCATCAATGGTAATGGTATATAAATCATGGCTACGCTAGCTTGCATTCATTGCTGAAGCAGTCATTATGAAAAAAAAGCCTTAGTTACATTTGCCCCAAGTGTTTTTAATGTGCTCATAGAACATTCAAGCAAAGCACAGGCTGCAGCTATACATTTGCCCTTTTCCTCGAAAGTTTTTTTACGAAAGGGTCGGAATCTAAAAAAGCCAAGTAAAGCCAGTCTGTAGCATGTCCCTGCAGGCTTTTCAATGTAAACATTGCCTTTTCAGAGAATTTGTGGTTGCACAAGTTGAGTTATGATGTCACATACAGAAGTAGGAATCTTTCTTCTGCCCTCACTATAAAATTACACTTTTTGCTAATTGTATCTGTCAGGTCCCCTGCCACAGCGCCGCTCGGGTTGACCTTGCATACCCTGTCACCGAGAGTGGCACCATCTGGTCCCTGTCTGCGGCGTATGACTGTCCCTGCCACTGTGCTCCAGACTGACAGTGTGTCTGACGCTGCATGCTCCAGAGCAGCATACTTATATGTGTGCCAGACCCGGTCATGTGAAACACTTCCCACATGTTGTGGCTAACACTAATTGGAGGTTAGCCAATCAGACACACTCTGTGTGTATATAAGCTAACCTACCCCTCAGTGCCCTGTTGTGGTCGTTGTTTAGCCCAATAGCGCGTTATACACTCTCTGATTATTTGATTACCGATCTAAGAAAAAAAATTTGTCACTTCAGCAATTTGGCACTTTGGCGCTTCGGTTCGGCACTTCTGAAATTCAGGACTTCAGCAATTCAGGACTTAGGCATTTCGGGACTTTGGCACTTCGGTTCGGTTTGGCACTTCTGAAATTTGGGACTTCGGCAATGCGGGACATCGGCAATTCGGATCTTCGGTTTGGGACTTCGTCAATTTGTGACTTTGGAATTTGGAACATCTGTAGGGCTCCCTAACCCTAACTCTAACCCTAACCCTACCCCTAAGCCTACCCCTAACCCTAAACCTAACCCTAACCATAACGCTACCCTAACCCTACCCTAAACCTAACCCTACTTCTACTTCTACCCCTAACCCTATCCTACCCCCTACCCCTAACCCTAACCCTAACCCTACCTTAACTCTACCATAATTCTAACCCTAACTGTACCCTAACCCTACACTAACCCTACCCTTACCCCTACCCTTGTCTTCATTCACATAATTTCCCCTCCCTCTCTTGTTTTGCCACTTTTCAGAAATCCGAAGTACTTTGGCACTTCCGAAATTTGGCAGTTCGGCAATTTGGCACTTCAGCAATTCGGCACTTCGACCTTTTGGTTCGGTTCGGTTTGGCACTTCAGCAATTCGGCACTTCGCCCATTCGGCACTTCACCCATTTAGTTCGGTTCGGCACTTCCGATATTCAGCACTTCAGCACTTTGGCAAATCGGCACTTCGGGGACTTCCGTGCTTCGGACATTCGGAAGCATCCGAATGTCCGAATTGCCAGAAATTAATCCGAATTTACATTCGGACTGAATCCAATTGCACATGTCTACTAAGGACCGGTATTGCAATTTTGTCTGTTGTGTGCTGTATGTGTGTTAGGTTTCCTTCCAATCATGACAGTATCCCTTTAATGTAAACACAAACAAGTAGTAAAACGTTCCTACTTTAACAGCTTAAAAATTACAGAGGAACCAGGACTGCTGTCCTAACTGAACTGTTTATTTTAAGCTAATCAGAAGGAGAGAGATTATAATTTTTTTATTTATTTTTTATGTTTAAACAATGCTTGTCATTCAGATTTCAGGATTCCAAAGACCCTTTTTGTTTTTTTTTTGTTTTTTTTTACCAGTCAACCGTACCAGTTTCTGTAGTTGTATAAATAAATATTTAGCAATTCTTTATCCACTGTTCTTCTAATGAATATGTATGTGTTTCTAAAATATTATGTAAATCTTAATAGGAATCTTAGTTCTTAGAATGATTAGTTTATATTTTGAGCTGTGTCTTCTATGCTCTGACGACAGAAAAGCAATTCCTTTAACCATTACTGTGCTTCATTTGCTTTCAAAAGGTCAAGCAATGCTTTTAAATGTGAACTTTGTGTAGTACTATGAATTCATGTACCGTGACTGATAGTTAAATTGAGAATTCCGTTAATTTTGTACCTTATATAAATAATATAATTCCAACTAATATGAAGCTCTCCAGCTGTTGCTGAAGTATCTCTTCCATGATCTTTATTGAGCTTTTGAGGAACATGGACGTTTTAGTTTAACCCCTTAAGGACACATGACATGTCTGACACGTCACAATTCCCTTTTATTCCTGAAGATTTGTCCTTAAGGGGTTAAGAATACATGGAGACACATTAGCTACTCTTGCAATACAGCACAGTTACTTTAGTGCCAAAAAAATCCTTACATCTTGCAGTTTTCTGGTATTAACTGAATTTTAAAGGTCAGTCAATGAGCAAGACATCCAAAAATTCTGTGTTGCCGTTGTCAATTCAGAATTCATGTAGGCTCTAAAATATATTGAGAAGTGTAAAATAACATGTTAGGTACAAGCCCTAAAAGAATGAAAAGACATCATATTCTAAACTGAACAAGTGTTGATTCTTATAAAAAATTATTGATTTTTAAGTTCTAATTATATATAGAAAATGGACAGTAAAGTTATTATCAGGATTATGAATAGTCCTTCAAAATTCATGTATATCTGTAGAAAATATTAGGCATCACATGATACAAAATTGTTGTTTGTTTTGATAGATCATCTTTTAAATAGCACCATAAAATGAATATATAGTAGATATCATGCTATGATTCGATCTTGCTGTTGTAGCTCATGGTTTTGGATGAATTAGTTTGCGCAATTTAAAGGGTTTCACAATAACTGCTGTTTTAAACTTTCAGGAGAACCAAGATGGCTGCCGACCATGTGCTTTAAAGAGCATCAAGATGGCAACCAGCCGTGTTTCCTGATGTAACTTAGTTACACTAATGATAGACACCAACAAAGCTACTGGAAGCCCACATATATTTGCAAGGATTCAAAACTAACCCTTTAATATTGTATAACTATAATTTAGATTATTAGCTGCTTCAAGTATTTTGGCAGATATATATCCTAACAGTTAACCTCCAAATGACAGACACTCAACGTGCAGCCAAAGATAATATTTAATAAAAAGATGTCAAAGTAAATATAACACATATTACTAAACACATTCTAGCTAAACACTTGTAATACTAAGTAGACAATTATATTTTGCAGTACTAATCATATATTTCCCATGATTTCAGTTAAAATATCTCAAAGGCTACCCAAGTATTTCACTCTAAACGCATGATTAAAAACTATAATAAAAATTATACAGTTTTATACTTAACATCCCAGGATCTTAGATGAAATGGAGATAAAGGTCTCTGCTGCTCTGGATAGATCAAACTCCATGTCCTGGATAAAATAAATGGGCCTAGACCACATACTTGCAGCCTAAAAAAAATAGTTAGGCTGCCTGTGCCCCTGTACTGCTACATTGCTGCTATCCCCAAAGCACTCCAAAACCCAGCTGCAAAAATATACACCAAAACAGCTTACACAGTAACCATAGTAACATTTCACTCCTTCCAGCCTATTCCCTGCCCATCAACCTGCCTCATGATTGTGAACTGGTTGGTTTGTTAACTGGAATTCATGCAGGGAATATATGTTAAATGGTGAACATAAACTTAGGGAGTTATGGGCGTAAAAACTAAAATATTGTGTTAAAATGCTAGTCATTTTTAATGTCCTTAACACTTGCTAACTGATTTAAATATTATGCGGGGATGAAGTGAACTCACTTCAAACAGCGATCTAATGATAGCATCACTACAAAATCTATGCACTTTATTAATCCTAGCATCCTTTCACTGAATTCTTAGCTAAAGCACTGGATCTCTATAGTACACTTATCCACTGGTATCGGCAGCATCCACAGGCATCGTCAGTATGTTTAACAACGTTGCCGTGGAGATGCGCCGACCGTCATCACGCCCACATGGCATCACGTCACACGAGGGGGGCGGAGTCACCACAGGCATTCGACGGGGACTCGGGAAAACGCTGATGGCGATCCACAACACCTGGGGTATGCTAACATTCACCTATATTCACTTATGTTTACTATGTATGTACCCTTTTTATCGGCGTATAACACACACCTTTTTCTCCCTGAAAATAGGGGGAAAATCATGGGTGCGTGTTATACGCCGATATCCCATATTTACTTGCCTGTCTTGAAGCGTGGGCCGGTGTTCAGCGCGCACCGCGGTACTGGAACTTAAATTTCAGGTTCCGGTTTCTGGCGGGACTGAAAGGAAGTGTGCACACTATTGTGTGCACACTTCCTTTCAGTCCCGCCGGTACTGGAACTTAAATTTCAGGTTCCGGTTTCCGGCGCTGTGAAGCCGGCCCACGCTTCAAGACAGGTAAGTGATTATGGGACAAGAGGGAAAGTGCACTAGGGGACACTATGGGAGGGGGGGGACACTATGGGAGGGGGGGAAAGAATACTATGGAAAGGGGGGGCACTATGGGAGGGGGGGAACACTATGGGAGGGGGGGAGAATACTATGGGAGGGGGGAGAATACTATGGGAGGGGGGAGAATACTATGGGAAGGGGGAGAATACTATGGGAGGGGGGGAGAATACTATGGAAAGGGGGGGAACACTATGGGATGAGGGGGGGAACACTATGGGATGAGGGGGGGGAATACTATGGGAGGGGTGGAAATTTCCTGGAATTTCCTTCTGAAAATGAGTTGCGTGTTATACGCCGGAGCGTGTTATACGCCGATAAATACGGTATATATTTGACCACTGTGTTACTGGCAAGTTATGTTTGATCCTGAGGAAAGTCCACAAGGAGGACTGAAACGTCAATCTATTTTAACAGAATCCAAGAAAGCATTGAAGTTTTACTACAGACGGTGAGTGCAGTTAATATCTGTTGCTATTTTTCTATATATATATTATTTATATTATTCAAGCATACATTCGGTGTTTGAGTAGGCAATACAATGTTCATATTTGCTATACATTGCATTGATAATGACTAGGTATAACAGTGGGTTTCTCAACGTATTCAAATATTATACATTCACTGAATATAAATTTTGAAAGGTAGTATACAAAGAGTTTACAAAGGCAGTAACAGTAACATAAAAACAAGTGGTAATTCAACAGAGAAGAAAGGAGTTTGAGAAAGAGATAAGGGAGGGGTAAGGGGTTACATCACATGTGTTATTGAAAGAGCTGCATATGTAAGACAGAGTATTCAAGTACCTTGGTTTCGCATTGGCCATATTTGCTAGAACCCTTTTGAGGGGGGTGCATGACATTGTTACCTTTATTTGAGGCATACGATACATAGAGTAATTTTGTGTAAGAAGAGGATGGAGCCAGTGTGGCACATAGTCACAGGCTTTGTTGGCTGACTGAATTCTGCTGTACAGAGTGAGGAAGAGTGTGCTGGATTGGTTTGGATTTTAGGTCAAGGTCCCATTGGTGCCAGACTTGTTTCCAATATTTCGAGCGATATTGTTTCATAAGTTTGTGTTAGCAATACTTGGTTGATACACTCATGAATGGATGGGGCAGAGTTTTTTGCTCATAACAGTGAGGGCTGAAATTAGCACCAATATATTAGGTATTGTTGCTGCTTAAATATCTCGGGCATGAGAAGGAGTAAAAAGGTTTTGGGAGTGGTTGGTAAGTAGATTTGTGTGCATTCTTGAATCAGTGTGCATACATCTGCCCAATTATTTTTGATATTTAAATGTTTAAATTTTTAAAAAAAAATGCCTATCCAAAAATATGAAATAATTTGGAAAGTTTATCCAAATTATATTAAATCAAGGCCTTAGCAGCTAAGATGGCTGCTTGTAAACTAAGATGATAAAAATTGCACCTCCTAGAACTACAACATGGTTACCTTCCTGTTTTAGAAAAGAGAGGGACAGATGGTTGCCAATGCCTCTGCTTCTTCCTATCACTGAAAAACAGTAATATGCAAAATGAAGCCTGAAGCTCATTAGAGTAGAATGGCCATGACCTTAAGCAAATAATAACTAAATCTAATTCCTGCCCAGCCCAGTGTTACAGTCACTATGTGTCCAGTGACCAGTCCATGTCTGTTTGTAGCATGTTCTTTGCAGACCTACAAATTCTATAGATTTGTTTTTAATTAAGACAATAACTCCCCCACTCGGTTTCAGTGATAGACATGATACAACTTGCTGGCCCTCTAGGAATAGGTGCAGGATGTCTTAGTCCTAAGTGTAGGTATACGATAAGTTGGCCTCTCTAGGTAAGGGACAAAGTTTGGGACAAATACACTGCATTGGGCAAGCTATTGCCCTGAAAAATGCTTAAAATTGAACATTACAGCATGATGTTAATTAGCCTTTGGCCAGCTGGGCAATTTTTCTGAGAGTTACTTTAATCAATGCTTTAGTCGTAGATCTCAAAAATTACATACTGAAACAAAGTTATGCATGCAAGCTGTTAAAACTAATAGCTTTTTAAGAAGTCAGAGCCAAGCGCCCACACAGCATATTGTATTGTTGTTTGCTCAAGCAAGTCATGCACATGTACATTATGTAACAGTTTCCTAATTGGGCTGCACTGCCTCTCACTTGTTTGGGGGATTTCATTGGTCTTCATTCAATAAGCTGTCTTCAGAGTACAAAGTTGCTCATTAGCTTGATACGTTGGTTCACATAGTCCTGCTGCAGGCTGATCCATATTAAATGGTGTTCACAGAGATCTGTAGTTGTAGGTTACATAACAAAGCATGTGGAGAATGTTTTATCAAAAAATATTCATTTTAAAATGTATTTGAAAACAATATAGCAGATATAAGATTTTTTTTTTACGAGTCCTTTATAATACCAGTTGGGATTTTCTCTTAGAAACTGAATTATGTCAGGGTTAATTACTAAAGTGAGAATTGCCAAGAATTCAAAGTGAGTTCAAATTATTTAAAGTGGCCCAGTCATGATTTTTTTTTCTTTCACTTTTCATTTACTTATCCCCTTTATATCTTACAGGGTTATCACCAAAGTCTGACTACATCTAGGGCCATGCGGACTGCAAAATCTGGACATTGTTCATGGAATTCATCACTGTCTGGATTTTGTAAATCATGCTCCAAACAGGCCTGAATTTCAAACCAAACTCCAGACCGAATAAATGATTGGACCCGCAGGCTTAATTATATTAATAACGAGCTAGCCACCCTTTGAAGGTCGTGGTGGAATATTTCTACAAAATGTTTAAAAACTAGTAACTTGGCAACCATTACTACCCACTCGTTAAAAAAGGCCCCATACCGTACTTTAAGTATTATGGGGAGATCTATTGTCCTCTCCCCAAGCTCCCACCCATGGGCATCGGTTCTGGACCCTAATAATAATAAAGGGGGCCCTATCATACCCTCTCCTAACCCCCTCACCCTAATATTAGTAGGAAAAGAGCAAAAGAAATCTAAAACCTTTAAAAAGAAACTGTGCTTACCATTCAAAGTCTTCTTTACTCTAATTCTTCTGTTCTTCAAATTCTTCTGTTAGCCCCAAAAAGGCAAAATAAAAATTCATAACAACCAACTCCACTAATTACTATTAGAAAAAGGCCTGATCAAAAAAAAAAAAACAGCAGAAAAAAAAATCAAAAATGTGTCACAATAAAAATAATCCATCTTTTTCCATGGACGGCTTGCCCCAGAGTGAGCTCTGATAGTAGAGAAAGCACTTTTATAGGCTATCTCATGCTATGAGAGCTATTGCAAAATGTTGGAAAATTCCCCACACTTTGAAATATGACCTAGAGCTCTGGCAGTCAAATCTTGATAGAAATTAGACTTTAATCAAATTTAGGGGGGTGGATAGGGGTTTGGGGATCTATAGCCACCCAAAGGGGGGCATACTGTTATTTGGGAGGGGACAATGGTATATCCACTCTCCCATGTTATTAGTAATTAGGTAATGGATAATCGTCAGGACACACACAAGATCCTCCTCATGACTATTTAAAGTAGGCCCCACCCAAAGCCCCCATTATTTCACAGTCTCCATATCCAGTAAATCTGTAAATTACCAATGCAGTTCATTCTGCCAAAATCCACTGTTTAATGAATAACCCTCTTAATGATTACTGTCCTCCTATTGTCACTTGCCTTTATTTATATTATCTTTTCTTCCTTGTGCTTGTCAAGACTCACCTCTGTTCCCTCCCTGCTCCGGCAGCACCTCCAAGTCGCGGCCGGCCGAACGCAAGCATTCACAAATGCAGGGGGCATGGCGCAACCTCCAAACACTGATCGCATCACATCTCTCAGGCAGCGATAGATGCTTTGTAGACATGCACGATCATTTCATGCTGCAGGGTAGCCCTGTGAGTGCAGCTGGAACTAATAAGGGATATGTTTACTCCCATAGGAACACTGCTTAACTGACAGCATTGTGCACCAATAGGGTGCTATAGAGGCATGTCAGAATAGGTGTGCCAAAAAATTTTCACCCTATTTAAACTCTCAACAGCTAAACCTTCATTGCGCAATGGTTCGGTGCTACTATCCTGCAAGTTATCTGTGTTCAAGCTGATCTCCTGGATTTACCTGACCTCTGGCCTGTCTTTCCATTTCTGTTACTTGCTGCCTGGATTTTTGACTATTGGACTGTCTGACCTGCCTTGCCCTAGCTGGATTTGTTTGCCCTTGGCTTTGTTTATTATTGTGCTTACTTTCAAGTACTGCATTTAGGGTTTCATATACCTAACATGACTGTGCTAGATCACAATACCTGAGTACAGTAATTTTGTTTTCCTCTGTCCAAGTGGTCTGCTCTTTACCCTTCTTTGGAATTTATTTGACTGATGGACATAACTAGAAATCACTGAGCCCCGGTGCGAGCATTGCCCTGGGCCCCCCTATGCATTTTATCCACCCTAGCTCCTCTTATTCCATTTGCCCCACCTGTCAATGTGTCTTATTCCCTCTGCACCAGCCCCTCCATGCATCTCAAATGTCAGTGCACTGGCCCTGAAGACATTTTGGCAGCTCATGGTCACAGGAATTGCAGCTTTAGCTGGACCCCCTTGAGGGATGGGCCCAGTCACAGTGGTGACCTTGGTAGTTACTCCACTGATAATTAATTGAGAGGAAATCAACGTAGAAATTGAACCTTGCTTAAGCTCTGCACTTTCCCAAACATTTTCAATAATTATGCTCCACATAAGAAAAAGTAGTCCCTACTTTATCTTATGTATAACTAAAAAACTAAGTAGAATTAAAAACAAAATCCAACAAGGATAAATAGAGGAACTAAACAGATTCTTTTAAAAGGAAAACCTGCAAAGTGACAAATCAGCTTTAAAGTTAACATAGCTGAATTGGAAACAGTTTTGTCTTATGCAGAGAGTAGCAAGCTGAATCATAAGTGTTGGCCTCAACTAAGAGGTTTGCCTTGATGGGGCAGATGAGCTAAAGCCTCCTGTTATTTAAATGTACACAGCTATTTGTGACAGTGCATAGGTAACACTTTTGTTTTTGCTTTGTGTATTGATATATGACTGAAAGATGATGTGGTCGTTGCTCCTGCCGAGGAGTAGTAGAAGGCTAAGCACAGGGCTTAATTTTGTATGTTTGTATTTGCTTTTGTATTTCACAGCCATATTACAGCGCTGCCATCCACCGATGTGTGCCCTATTAAAATTTAATAAATAGGGATTTATAAGAATATCCATCTCTGTCTCATTAACGAGCCTAAGCCTTTTAGTTGAAAGCAGCAAGGTAAGTTGTCAGTGTAAGACTTACCCAAGAGGTTGCCTTGACAGGAAAGGTGAGCTTGCACCTTTAGGGCGATTGGAGTGGTACTAATGAACCTCCTGCAAAATGTTTAAAACTAGCAACTTGTAGCAAAAAATAAAACAACAGTGCACTCGCTTTTATAAAGGATTACTTTCATCAGGGTGCTCCAGACAGGGAGGGCAAGTCCCTTAAGAAATCCAATGGAAATATACACGAATGTCTGAGCACACCTGATTGAATATTCAGAAAGTAGTCTTTATTTTGGAACAAAATGTGAAGACAACAATTTAGCTCCGACATTGTCAAGTCTAGAAAATGATTGATGGGAAAAAAGAGATGATTGATGGCTAGGTGACAGTCACTAAATATTGATTTTATTCATAGATCAAGTGAAAAAAAATCTATATTTATATATATTGTATTTTAATAAATATATAATACATAAAAATAGAAATATATATTATTTTTTTTTTTTTTTACTGTTCCTTTTCTTTTTCCTTCTATTGGTCACTTTTTCTCACTTAAACCTGTGAACTACATTGTGGGAAAATGCACTTATTAGTGTACTGCTAAATATATACCTTATATTTTGTATATATTTTGCAGTACGCTGATTTGTCTATTTGTCCACCTTTTTGTTTTTCTAATTCATTTTCCTGAATCATTTGTCATTAACGGAAATCAAGGCAAGTTGAACTGCCAAATGGCCAAAATGTAGATGTCCCAATTTTTTTTTTTCGGGTGAAGTGGTTCGCTGTGCACAAGTCTAAAAAATCCCTATTTAATTAGGCAAATGAACTGGCAGTTACACTACCCATATGATTACTACCAGAAATCATTTAAAGGGATCCTATACTGCCAGGAAACAAACCCAAACTATAGGCTCCTGCAGTGCCCCCCTCCCTCGTGCCCCACCCTCTCGTGGTGCCGAAGGGGTAAAAACCCTTGAGTCACTTACCTGAACCCAGCGCCGAGGGACATTGGCGCTGGATTCAGGTAAGTGACTGAAGTCAGGTCAGTCTCCCTCCACGCTCCTCCTCCACCGACATCAGCTCGCCAGGGAGACCTAATGAGCATATGCGGCAATGGCTGCGCTTGCATTAGGATTTCCCCATAGGAAAGCATTAATCAATGCTTTCCTATTGGGAAACATCTGACGCTGGAGGTCCTCATGCAGTGCATAAGGACATCCAGTGACAGATAACAGACCAAAGGTCCGTTTTGATTGCGGAAGTCCCTCTAATGGCTGTCTGGTAGACAGCCACTAGAAGAGGGATTTACCCTCAGAGGTAATTATTGCAGTTTCTCAGAAAGGGACATGGGACAATGCACCCAGACCACCTTAATGATCTGAAGTGGTCTAGGTGCCTACAGTGTCCCTTTAAATAATTGAAACAGTGGTAATAAAAGAGCCAATGTACTTGTACTAGTAACCATCATATGTTCTAACACATGCACTCATGCACACACACATGTAATACCAATAGTTTATTCTTTATAAACATTGTTTAAATAATTGTAATTGTTTACATTTCTTCTTGATCATCAGTAGGTTAAAACAGCTTAGCACAAACATATGTTAGGGCATAAGATAATGCTCAGACCTGAATGTTCGCTAAATGAATGTTTAATGCAATCCTTTTTGTTCTGTTGACTTCATTTGACATCTGCTGATAGCATATATCAGTGTTCCCTTGGGATCTGATTCACAGTCTATGTATCAGCTCTTCGGAGATAATAACTTTAAAGCACTACTTTGTAAGCTCACCGTAAGAATCTTTATACAGCAGGGATCTACAACACATCAACAAGGGACGTCATCAAGAAATAGAAATCTTAGTGTAGTATCAATTTTTAAAGTGTTGAGTTGTGCAAAGTACATGTGCATCCCTTTGGATTTGTATTCATATTTAAATTATACATCATGCTGGAAAAATTGCCAGCAAATATTTTGAGTAAAATAAATTTTTAAAGGGACACTCTGGGAACCAATACAACTTGAATACATTTGATACATTTTGGCCTCCTAAATATGCTGTCTTTTTTCATGCTCATTTCTTTATTGTTTTTTTTTTTTGTACAGGACAAATAATTATGTTTTGCAGAATTCTGCACCACAATTCTGCCTCCTTAGCCACTCCCCTCACGCCAGAAAGACTTCCTTATGAAACGTATACACACAGTCTCAGTCCCAACAGCAATGAGTGAGCTGCTTTTAATTCACAAATAGGTCGTGATATCCTTACTATATGTCTCACTGGGTTTCCTTTCCTTCTGATGCAGGTTGATTTGTAGCGCATATCATCCAGTAGTTGTAACTGAGCTGTGTGCATACATTTGATAAGGAAGTATGTTTCTGGAGTGAGGGGAAGTGACTAAGAAGGCAGGCAAAACATTTTTTAATGCAAAAACTATAATGATTTGAGCTTGCAGGGAATATAGCATATTTAGAAAGACAAAACCTATCAAATGCATTAATTTTGTATTGGTACCCAGAATGTTCCTTTAACTAAAGATCACTTCTACAAACTTCAAGATGGCTACCACCATGGATACAAGTGGTTATTGGCAGTTTTGGTCAGGCAGGATATTGACAATGCTGAAGAGATGAAAACTGGAATTTTACCTGTAATAATATTTCACATTAAATACATTCATATCTATAACTGTGCTTGCTGTTTGGCCAGAACATTGTATATTTTTAAATTCAAGGCAGGTTAAAACATGTTTGAATTTCATTCTGTAACATTTGGCATGATGAAGTGCCTTTAAATAGATTATTTTTGACATGTATTTGAATTTGTAACTTTAGATTTAACTATGACAGAACGATGACATAGGTATAAAGAGCTCAGGTTTGAATTCTGTTTGACTTCACTTGACTAGCATTCAGATTTAAAATATGATTACATGCATGTTAAATGCAGGTATAAAGGCAAGTTGCATGTACTGCTCTATACACAAAAGAAGACTGCGCTGCATGAAGACCTCTCATATACACTGTTCTGTAATTCTGGAACTGGTTTTATCCAATGCTTTGTTTGACTAAATAGTACAATACTTCAAGGTCTAAAAAAGAAGGATCTGTGTAGATAAGAAAGATCACATATGTGGCTATGCATTAAATAGTCATTTGAAAAAAAAATATGTTTTTTATAAATAAACCCTCAACTGAGCATGTTTCTAGCTCAGATGGCTTAAAAGTAGACTTGTACATGGCAGAAAAATTTTGGCTGAAGAAAAAAGATTATTGATGCAACAGTTCGGCTTGTTAGAATATCAACCTATTTAGTTGAAGCTTATATGTATATATTTTGCAATACATTGATAGGATCATTTTTGTGTAAATCCTGTGGGAATTTGTGCAAAAGATTCTAACCAAGTGTATTGGTAATAAGAAAGATCAGAGCGGGCTTGCAAAAAGCAAGACCAATACTAATCCTGGTTTGTGGGAAGCCCCTGGTCAAGCTGGAAGGGCAGCTGACTCTTAGTATAAGCTACCTAGTAGTGAGGATTCTCCTACAGTCCTACGGAATAAATCAGAGTATAAAGGCATCCAGGAGTGGTCCTAAGAAGTAAAACCCACAAGTGTGATGTCTAACTCAACGCGCGTTTCGGCGCTGACTTGCGCCTTTGTCAAGAGTTGGAGTGAGACTGAACGCAACACTTTTGTACAGCCTTGAGTACCCGCCCTTCTTGTGATGTCAGCGTTATCCGCAAATCACATCAGAATGGGGACGGGCGGCTTTCTATGAGTGGCATGTGCAGATAGAGCATGGAGGAGAATTAACTCCTCCAGTGCCAAGAAATGATCACTTAAATTGCCATCATTGTAGGAATCAAACTTATAAATCCCTGGTAGGGGACATATCTCTATTTCATTTGAATTTTGTGACATATAATATATATTGGTTGGTTTTGGTGGGGAAATTATCTAGATAATTCCAAAAGTACAGCACTCTTAGCTATTATAACTAATTTGTTCACACTAATGTATTTACTGTCCTGCCGCCTGGAAGATCAAATATTCTTGCTTTGAAATATCTGTTTAAATTTAAAATACCATCCCCTACCAGGGATTTATAAGTTCGATGGGTATTCGGACACTCTGTTTGATCTTTGTTTTTTTTAAATTAATCTTGATTACATATTTATTTGATTTAGTGTGTGTCTCCTAAGCATCAATCATCTCTCTTTTTTTTTTTTTTTGCCCAAGGACAGAACACCAAATAATGAGGCAAACAAACAATTTAGGCCGTTCCCCATTATTTTCGTGATACGGCCACATGGCACTTCGGAGTTACAGAATTTGGACGGCCTGCAGTTTATAAGAAACCAATTAAATATGTGTTCTTAAAATATGCAGTTCTATTGCTTGTTTTCAAATGTGTTTTATTTTTATTGAATACATTCCACACCTTAATATACATGCATGAAAAACGCTCATTTACCAATTAATACATGTTGTCAACAGATGGTGGGGAAACGTTACCACTGCAAACTTCAAATTTTACCATGAATCAATTATTAAGTGTGTGTTTGTTTGTGTCCACAGAAATTTGTAAAATGTAATCCACACTGGTCTGACTTTCTTGGTAGACTTGTCTCTGTTATAAATAGTGTAATACATAGTGAATAAATGGCATGCATTTGTTTAAAAAATATACTAGAACAGTACAAGTCAATTAATGCTGCAGCGACCATATTAAGTGCAAAGACCTGATAAAACACACTCTATTCAATAGATGTAAAATTAACCCCTTAAGTCCACAGGGTGTACATTTACGTCCTTTTTAAAGCGGCTCTACACGCCGCAGGACGTAAATGTACGCCCTCCGGTTTTTATTCACTTACCCGGTCGACGGCGATCCCGGTTGGGGGGACTCCCAGGGAGCCCCCCCCCCCCCCGCGGCAGATCTTCCTCCTCCGGTCCCCCCAGGTCATGTGAGAGTGAGGTCCTTGCGAGGACCTCACAATCACATGGCCGGGATAGCTGGCTGCAGCAATGCCAGCAGGGGGACTAACTGTATTGACAGTTAGTCCCCCTGCTGGCTGAAATCAAATAAAAAAACAGTTAAAATAAGTGTAAAAAAATATATATATACTTAGATCATATATATATATATATATATATATTATATATATATATGATCTAAGTATATATATATATATATATATACACATATACACACATACACATACACTGTCTAGGTGAATTTTAATATTAATATATATATAATTATATATATATATATATATATAATAATATCAAATTACACGTAGACTGATACTGATTAAATATATATATAATTATTGTTATATATATATTTATTTATAATATAAAAAAAATATGTAAATACGTAAAAAAATAAAATAAAAAAATAACTAAAAATAAAATATTAAAAAATATATAGATGTGTTTTATTTCGTTCTAACTGTATTGTGATATTAATATATATATATATATATATATATATATATGTTTATATCAAAATACACGTAGAACGAAATAATATATATATATCTATATACATAAATATATACGTATATATCACTATATATATACCTATATATAAATAAAAATATTTAAAAAAAATTATATATATATATATATACGTATATATACACATATGTATATATATACATATATTAATTCTACACATATATTTATGTAATAATTTTACATAATTAGGTATCCTAATTAATTACAATTAGCCGGACCTGCCTGACAACCCATGCCGAAAGTATAGGGAATTTAATTTGCTAGCACTATATTTAACTCTATAACTTTCCAAGACACCATAAAACCTGTACATGGGGGGTACTGTTTTACTCGGGAGACTTCGCTGAACACAAATATTAACTGTTTCAAAACAGTAAAATGTATTACAACGATGATATCGCCAGTAAAAGTGAAGTTTTTTGCATTTTTCACGCACAAACAGCACTTACACGGACGATATTATTGCTGCAATACTTTTTACTGTTTTGAAACACAAATATTTGTGTTCAGCGAAGTCTCCCGAGTACAACAGTACCCCTCATGTACAGGTTTTATGGTGTTTTCAAAAATTACAGCGTCAAATATAAGGCTTGTGTTTCATTTTTTTCCACATTAAAATTCGCCAGATTGCTTACGTTGCCTTTTTGACCCCATGGTAGCACAAGAATGAAAATTACCCCTATGATGGCATACTATTTGCAATAGTAGACAACCCAAGGTATTGCAAATGGGGTATATCCAGTCTTTTGTAGTAGCCACTTAGTCACAAACACTGGCCAAAATTGGCGTTTTTTGAATTTTTCACACACAAACAAATACGCAAATATATATATAAATAACGCTAACTTTGGCCAGTGTTTGTGACCAAATGGCTACTAAAAAAGACTGGACATACCCCATTTGCAATACCTTGGGCCGTCTACTATTGCAAATGGCATGCCATTATGGGTGTAAATTAATTTCCTGGGCTACTATACAGTCTCAAAGGCAACGTAACCAATCTGGCGAATTTCAATTTCAAATGTAACATGCTATATTTGACCCTGTAACTTCCCAAAACACCATAAAACCTGTACATAGGGGGTACTGTTTTACATGTGAGACTTTTCTGAATACAAATATGTGTATTTTATTGCAGTAAAAGCAAACAGTATTATGACATTGACAGTTAAAATGCCATGTAGAACTAAAAAAATTTAAAAAAATCGTATTTTCTCCCATTTTTTTCATATTAAATTATGTTTCATAGCTAAATATTTGATATTAAATGAAAGCCCTGTTTCCCCTGAATAAAATGATATATAATAAGGGGGGGTGCATTTAATATGAAAGAGGTGAATTACGGTTGGACAGACATATAGCGCAAATGCCAGGTTTTGTTTACATTTTGTTTTGTTCACAACTTGTACATTTGGCTGCGGTCTTAAGGGGTTAAGGTGCTCTATAACTTTCAATAATATAAATAAATATGTTTTTATTTATTTAAAGGTACAGCACACCTCATTTTACATCTGTTTTTTTTTTTATTTAATTTCTTTTTATTGTGGTTTTACATATTCAATTTTCCATTTCACAAACAATTAGTAGTATACGTATACGAGTTTTAGCAGTGTACATACAATATGCGTAGATGTGACAGTAATATAAATGTCTTTCAATGTAATACAATGGTGTTGTACATTAGTTCCCATCAGTTGTGGTATAAACTAAGAAAAAAAAAACAAAATAAAACTATTTAAGTCAAAACAAGATAATTCCTATCGACATGTGCATATGAGTGAGCTCTTGAAGGAGGGTGGGATTGAGCTACTTTTGATCAAGTGGTTCCCTTTAATATGTCTGTTTTCCCAACTTGCTGCTGTCTTTAATTAATTAGGATTTCTTAGATAGGAGTTCCATGGATCCCAGATTGTGTGATAAGTGTGGTATTTGTCTAGTGCTGACAGTCTCAGTTCCTCCATTTTATTAATTTGTTAAATTTTTTGAAACCACTCCCGCCTTGAAGGTCTATTATCAGTTTTTCATAGCCCTGCTATTACCAGTTTGGCCGCGGTTAAAAGATAGAGTATTATTGAGTGTTTGAATTTTTTCAGGGGGATTGGGATGAGAAAGAAAATAAGTGCTTCTGGGGTGAGTGGTAGGGAAACGTTGCTTGTTTGATCTGTAATTCTCTGTACCTCTTTCCAGAATCCCTTTATTCTGCTGCAATCATATTTGTTAATGTCTACTGGAGTGGTGTACCACTGAGATAGAAATTTATAGTTTATTTCTTGGATCGTTATGCTAGAGTGGGCTTTTATCATTTTCATAAAAATCGCTCTCCAAGTCTTTTCCTCCATTGGGGAGGGAAACCATGTGTTATTTCTTATTGTGTACCATGGGAGTGTACCATTCGTGTTTTCTTGTAGTATTTTGTAGCATATGGATATTGTTTTAGTTTTGGGCGGGTGTGTGCAAAGCTTCTCAAATCTAGTGGCCTCTCTAGGTTGCCAGTGTAGCAGACCTTCCTTGGATAGAAAGTGTGTAATTTGATGATATTGAAACGATTGCGATAGCGTAGGCCGATTTAATCCGGTAATGTCAGTCAGCGGTATGAGTCCTTCTGTGGTGACTATATCTTGTAGCGTAACTACCCTATTTTCAGGTCTGAGTTGAAGTTTAGTTAATAGTGTATTATTCCTGCCTGGGGGGAATTTGGGATTGTGAGATATTGGGTAATAGGGTGAAGGTGTTGGGGCGAAGTCTTTGTTCGTGCATATGGTTTTCCATACTTGAAGGGTAGTTGTGATAGTCGGCAGGTCTTTTGTTGGGTTCTCTTTGTCTGCGGGTAGAGACCAGGGAAGTGATCTTAATGGAACTTGTACTTGTGCTTGTTCAATGGTCACCCAAGCCTTCCTAGATTTCCCCTCTCTCGACCATTCCAGAATCCTTCCTAGGTGAATTGCTTTGTGGTATCTTTGTATATTGGGGCATCCTAACCCTCCCCCTTCTTTAGGTTTAGTTAGTAAGTTGAAGGCAATTCTCGGACGTTTATGGGCCCATATGAATTTGGTAAGCATAGATTGTACATTCCGGAAAAAAATTCCCGGGATGTGTATAGGGATGGTGTTCAGGAGATAGAGAACGCGTGGGAGGATATTCATTGAAATAATATTTATCCTACCCATCCATCTGAAATGTGGTTTGTCCCATCTATTTAAGTCTTTTTGGATTGCTGCTAATAGGTCCGGAAAGTTTTCTTTATATAGGGTTTTATGTGTGTTGGTTACTTTGATCCCTAGGTATCTGATGGATTGATTGGCCCATTGGAAGGGGAAACTTTGTTTTAATTTCTTTATTTGATCCAGAGGTGTGGTGATGTTGAGGATTTCGCATTTGTCTGTGTTGATTTTGAAGTTGGAGTGTTTGCTGTAATCTTCCATAGTCTGAATTAATTTAGGTAGGCTGAGAGTGGGATGTTCTATGGTGAAGAGTAAGTCATCTGCAAACGCAGATACTTTATATTCCTTTTGTTGAACTATGATGCCTTTAATGTCGGGGTGGTTTCTTACTGCTTGTAGAAGAGGTTCTAATGTCAGGATGAATAATAACGGGGAAAGCGGGCAACCCTGACGCGTGCCATTGCTTATCGTGAATGGTCTAGAGAGTTGTCCATTCACCTTAAGTCTGGCTGTGGGGACGGAATAAATTGCCTTAATCCATTTTATCCATCTTTGTCCAAATCCCAGCATTTCTAGAGTATTGAACATGAAGGTCCAGTCTACTCTATCGAATGCTTTTTCAGCATCGATTGCTAGGAGCAAGGTTGGATTTTTGGTGTACTTCGTGTTATATATTAAGTTTATAATTTTTGAGGTATTATCTTTTGCTTCTCTAGCTGGGACGAAGCCTGCTTGGTCTGGGTGTATGAGGTTTTGTAGGAATGGTTTGAGTCTGGTTGCCAGCATTTTGGTGAATATTTTTATATCCACGTTGATTAGGGATATTGGTCTATAGCTGGTGCATTTCTCTGTGTCTTTCCCTAGTTTGGGTAGGAGAGTTATTGTTGCTTCTAAGGCCTGTCTTGGTATGTGTTCTTTTTGTGGGATAGAGTTAATTGCTTCTAAGAGATGTGGGATTAATTCTGATTGGAACAATTTATAGTATGAGGCGGAAAACCCGTCGGGGCCTGGACTTTTATTATGTGGGGTCTGTTTTAGAACTATTCTAATCTCGTCTATAGTGAATGGTGTTGGGGTTAATTCAGCTATACACAAAACTCTCTTAGTTAGATGGATATTTTGCTAGAGCCACACCCTCTGTGATAGACAGGATCCCGGGAATCAGTCAAGAAGACAAGAGATGTGTTCTATAACCAATTCAAAGTTTATTATACAGTCATATGCATTTATACCCCACTCTCATGTCGGTGGGGGCCATGAGCATTAGTGACATAATTTGTTTTTCACAAGTTATAAACAGCTGTTTCTAGTTATAATCTTTCGCAATATAACGCAATACATATTTGATTAAAACCAGATATTTACAAAATACCGATATCTTGGACAATTAACAAGAACATTTCGAAATCAGTACTTTTCCCGTAACTAGGATTTTATATAAATCCTATTTCTGAGAATATGAGATAAAATGCCAAACTTAATCTTGGTTCAAATTAACCCTTATATGAACAGCTAGGATAGATATCAAAATGGATATTTGCACCTACAATTCCCCTCTTAGATCATATCATGATCTATCTTACGGTAAATATCCATGAGAGGCCTGCGGCAGAGAAACAAGAGGAGGTATATTCAGACGTGCTAATCATGTCTGCGGGACTTTTATTATTTCTTCACCTCGATTTCCCCCATTTGCTCTGTGCCATAGGTTTACCCTTAAAGAGGAGTTCTAGCTGTTGATTTCAGCTTTTTCAATTATCTGTTGAACACATCTTTTAAGTGTACATCATGTTATCTGTATCTTGAGTCTTGGGTCAATATAGGCAAAGTGTATTTGTGAAGGCAAAGTGTTATTCCCAACAACGGGAATATTATTATTATTACAATTCAAAATGTAAGCTCGTATAGTCAAAACGGGAATAAGATCCATCCCCTCTTTGGACCAGGGTCTTGGATTACCATTCCACCCCGTGGTCTGGGGACAGGTCAAAAAACCCAGTGGCAAAAACTCATATTTGAGGAAAAAAGCACATCTGGGGAAACTCTAAGTGAGGGCCATCCCCTCACGTTGACAGCATTAGTGACTTATAAAACCCTGCATTTGTAAGTAAATAGCTGGGTATCGGGATTGGGAAACATTTCTTGATTAGTTTCAAAAGGCCCATTTACATATTAAATCATGAGATAACTTATAATCAGTTTGTAATTCTAACAATAATCCCAATCATGACCTTGCATCCTATGCCTCCTAATGACATCGCTATTTCGATGGTCCAGTCATATCCACACTTAATAAATGGGAATCCATCCTTGGTACACTCAACATACATCAATGACACACATAGTATATCCATGCCTGAGTAAGTTAACACTTCCTCTCTCTCCGGCTAACTCTACAAAAATAAAAATAACAAAATAGTTCAATAGTCCAGCATAGTCCAGCATAGTCCAGCATAGTCCTAAAAAATAGAATAAGTCTTTCAAGGAGAATAAAGAATGTTAGACACCATAAACTTTGTTCCATAATCTTAGACACCATAACATAGCTAAGGGTAGCAATATGGCTGACAACAAGACAATGTCAGCTTCCACATAGTTCTTAATTCTTCTGTTTGCTGGATGTTCACCACAATGCTCTGTGCAACACCCCAATTGTTGAAAGGGTTAATACAGACATAGCGGCATTAGACAGCACTGCACCTTCAGGACTTTCCAAGTCAGTCTATGTACTCATAAGTAAGCATTTTAGTTTCTTCGGCCAGCATGGATTTTGACCAAACAGATTTAATTGCAAAAAAAGGTAGGTAGGCAGGCAGGTAGGTCAGCCAGAGAGATTGGTGTGTAGTCCCAAATATCAGGCGGCACAAATACTCCAGTATGGTCTCTATAATCATACAAACACAAGGATCAGTACGACATCAATAAATTCATTATCTAGGCTAAACTCAAATTAGAGACTAATGTTAAACCCTTAACTTGCGGAACATGTACTTCTCTCAGTGTTGCTTATATTTCATTGCATTGTCCTTTATACAATTTTAATACATAATTTCCCTTTAGAACGCCTTTGCATGGATGAGAGAAGCACTCATTCTATATAAATGCTTGTTGAGTACTAAAACACTAACATATACATATTGGATTCCTAATAATTCCTAATAAAATACAGTTCTTAAACTTAAACCTTAATTTGATAATCCCAATTAATTACTTTAATAGAATTGGAATGCTGAATTCTGTCAAAAATTTTGTGGACTCAGGTAACATTTTTTTAAACCAAAACCTTTTATAGATCCCGATGTCCAAAAAGCCACCAGTTCTGTATGTGTGTGATCATGTTTAATACATGGTGGAACCTCCATACAGTTATCCCACTTAAACAATAAAAATTTTTCAGAACAACTAGGAATGAAATAGGAGAAACAAAATGAATTAAAGTTGTTGGGGAGTGCTTTGTTAATACAGAGTTGTCTTGCTTTGCTAAAATTGCAAGTGGCCTCTGATAAGGAAGGGGCAGCAAACTGTAGACATATGTTATATTAAGTTGCCCTCACTTGTCAGGTCTTGTAAACTCACTTATTTTATTGCAGATGCCTCTATGATACCACGTTACAAATTGACTAAGCATACTTATTATTATCTTATTTTATTTTAGTTATTTCACATTGCGCAGCCTATGCAAACAATGTCTACATCTCAACTTCAGCTTGTACTTTCCCTAAGAGCCAGCATTAATACTGTTTTATCTATATATAAAACATTAAGAACATGAACCATCTGTGTATTAGGCTGAGGTTGTTGAGTGTGGGTATAGGTTGGAAGCTGTGGTTGGTATTGAGGAACCTGCCAGGGTGGGTCCAGGAGCACCACAGGCACCACAGGTACTTTTCCATTGTCAGAATACATTGAAAACACATATTGCAAATATTAAAATCATATTGCAGCTATTTTCCTGCACCTATAAAATATGGTTGTAATACTTCAATTGAGTTCAAATTGAGTATCAAAAGTCTAACCACAAAAACTAAACGTTATATGCTTATCAAAAATGAGTTTAACCCCTTAGAGAGTTAATAGGGTGACCTCTTCCCATAGTATGGTTCCTTTTAGAATTATTATATTATTTATTCTCTTCTAGGTCTGCAAAATGCTTTCAATATACCAATACAAATATAATACAGTAGTTTAGAATTGCCTCAAAATAAATTGTCTGATCTCTATTAAAAATACCATTTCATCATTTTGCTATAATCAATGAGGCATATAAAATTAATCTTAATCTGGGAAAAAACTTATCCTATATATCCATTAATTTTTTTTTTCTTGTTAAGTAACCATATAACATAACAATTGTTTATGTTAAAGATAACGCTAAATACTCCCCTAATAATATGAAGAATGAGAGATCCACGATTTTGAAAAGCAGATTTTTTTCCAGGGGCCCCTTTTTCGTGAGCTGATCAGCATTTAATCTGTTGTAAAAAGACACTAAAAGCTTGCGTTAATGACATGCAAATATTCTTTAAATATTCTTCATACTCATTGTAATATCACACATGTCCTCTTATAACACAGAACACAACGAATGTAGCAGATATCCAGCAGACATCCCAACACAAAAACCCATTAATGGACAGGCAATTAACTCAATCCAAAATAAATTATTAAATGTCACACCCAAAAGAAACACAGACATAATGTAGGTTTCCCTTGTTTGTGCATTCTGCAACCATGCAAGCAGTACTGCTTTAAGATCAGAAAACCTGGCAGCTGGACTGGAAAGTCGAATTTTGGCAAGAAGTCCATTATTACAACAGAATTTTGGAAAACAGCTAAAACTTAGCGTGTTTTTTTTTTTTCTTTTGCTTTAAGGATTACAACTCATATTGCTCTTGGACTAGTATTCAATAATAAATCAGTTATTTAATAGATTATTACGCTGCCACTTCCGTCTGTGTCAATACTGAGACAAACGTATTTAAATATAATTTAAAATAGCACAGCAAGTTACCCATTAACATACATGACAATCAAACTGCCTACTTTAAAATGAGTAACCAAAACACATTTATCACAATCACCATTTACACAGAATAAACTTTTAACAGCTGTATTCAGAACATATTATTGTATATATTTTTTTTTTTTATTTGATTTTATTATTTAGGAGTTCTGGTACCAATGGTTTTCTTATTAAAGAAGGGATCCCGTATGGCCATATAACGCGTTTAACTTAAACATTTGTATAACACTTGCATTAACCAGTTACAACAAATGTACCTTATCAATAGAATTTCTCTCCTATACGCTTATAGAGCATTTGGACCAGATTACACAGACATGGTATCACCTGCATTTGTCAGAACTCTCAAAACTCAAAATATTTATACTACTCCATGTTAAAAGCATGGCAAAATTTTGACCGGTCAATTTGAGTTCCCAAAAGTCATAAAAACACAGGTAAAAACCTTTGTCCATGGTTTCTGATCCTACATTCTATGACCAAAATTTCAAACCCACTTCTGCACAGGGGGTCCACCATTTGGGTCACAATCAATAAAATCTCTGCATCCCCAGACAACAATTTACAGATTTGCACAATGCTACAGAATACATACAATTTAAAGCATTTACAACATGTCAGGTACCTGTAGCAAGCAAGTTAGTTTACAGCACGAAATGAAGCATGTGCTGAAAATATAAATTTCATATTAATTTATAATCATCTACATTTACAACATGAATTTGTAGACCCCCTTAATGAACCTCTATTTTTTCTTTTATTTATCATCACCTTCTCATGTACCTTTGACATTCCCTCAATTATTTTATTGCCTTAATTCTTATACCTGGTTTGGACACCCTCAGGGCTTTAGAGGAGCTGCCAATCCTTTCTTCCTGGGGAGGGGGTAAAAGGGAACTCTATGGAGCAGTGGGTACTAACTACCACAGCAAGGATAGCACCCAATCATCATTATCTTTAGGTAATCAGGAGGGGGCAGTGATTTGCAGGTATCAACAACAGTCTCTCCTCTTGGGAAACAGGGTATCAGTGAGGTGCAATCTTAAGCCAATTCTCACCCCCCTGTATCATGTATTCCTTATCCCATCCTGGATCTCCCTCATATCAAGGAAAACATATCTTATCTCTCAAACATAATCCCTTAACCATACTCAGAAAATCATAATTAGCCCAGTCTTTAGGGAAGGGAGTTTCACTACCCTGTCTTTGTGTCCACCCTGACATATTATCCACCCAAGGATCCTCTACATAATCCCCCAGCTCACCAACTCTAGCAACATACTGTTTGCAAGTCTCCCCTGGATTAGGGCGAGGGCATTTTTTAGACTGGGAAGTACCCATTTCAAACTTAATGAGAATTGGATTTGGAATAGCTGATTATTCAGTGGTTAAAGAACAGCTGTACGGAATCAAATGTTCCAACAAAACTGCTACTTCTCCACGAGCTGTATCGCTTAAAATCAGAAATTCCAATCCCTTGCAAAAAGCACAAAACATACACCGCAGTCTGTCTAACAGACTGAATTATACCGCAGTCTGTCTAACAGACTGAATTATACCGCAGTCTGCCAATACCTGTCAGACTGAATACCTTTTTTTACAACCTTAACAAAGGCAACCTCTTTTCTTTCAAAGAAAGAGGGGTCCTGGGACGTCTCCCACAGTTATGTACAACCTCATCTCCTACCCAAGGAGTGAAAAAAATCTCAAAAGTGAAATTCCCCTTTAAATAAAATCATAATCTAATGTGCAATGTGTAAAGGTTGGGAAAAGACAGGTAAAAGAATAAAGGTCAAAAAAGACACCAAATCCTCCTACCTGATTTCCTCCTTTAATTGACCCCACTTCTGGTACCAAGTTGTTGGGGTTAATTCAGCTATACACGAAACTCTCTTAGTTAGATGGATATTTTGCTAGAGCCACACCCTCTGTGATAGACAGGATCCCGGGAATCAGTCAAGAAGACAAGAGATGTGTTCTATAACCAATTCAAAGTTTATTATACAGTCATATGCATTTATACCCCACTCTCATGTCGGTGGGGGCCATGAGCATTAGTGATATAATTTGTTTTTCACAAGTTATAAACAGCTGTTTCTAGTTATAATCTTTCGCAATATAACGCAATACATATTTGATTAAAACCAGATATTTACAAAATACCGATATCTTGGACAATTAACAAGAACATTTCGAAATCAGTACTTTTCCCGTAACTAGGATTTTATATAAATCCTATTTCTGAGAATATGAGATAAAATGCCAAACTTAATCTTGGTTCAAATTAACCCTTATATGAACAGCTAGGATAGATATCAAAATGGATATTTGCACCTACAATTGGTTCTTCCAACGATCTTGTAGCAGCTGCTGGGAGGATTGTGTCGAATTTGGTTTCTAGGTATGATTTAATTCCCTCTGTATTGTCCTCATTTTCTTTTAGGTTATATAAAGACGTATAATAAGCATGAAAGGTGTCCGCTATTTCTTCTGTGGTGTGTGCATAAGTCTCATCTGGGCGTTTGATTTTAGGTATGTATGTGAGCATTTGTTTTTGTTTTAAGGCTTGTGCCAGGAATTTCCCACTTCTGTCTCCATGAGCGTAGTGGAGTTGTTTTGTCCAGAGGATTGCTTTTTTCGCTTTATCTTGGAGGAGTGATTTTAAATCTGCTCTAAGGGCTAGAAGTTTGCAGTAGGCCTTGTCTGTCATATACAGTTTGTGGTCTTCTTCTAATTGTGAGATTTGTTTGTGTAGGTCGTCAATTGTTTTGTTTTTTTCCCTTTTGAGTTGTGCGCCCCACTTGATCAGTTCCCCTCTAATCACAGCTTTGTGTGCTTCCCATTGTGTAAAAGCGGAAGTGTCTGGAGTTTTATTTTCATGAAAGTAATGTTTTATCGCCTTCTCTATTGAGTCCTTCACTTTTGTCGTCTGCAATAAGAAGGGGTTTAATTTCCACGTTCCTTTAGGACGTGGGAGTGATGGGATAGATATTGTGAGATATATTGGCGAGTGGTCAGACCAGGTCATTGGGCCTATTGAAGTGTCTGATATCAGACCTAAGTCTCTGTGTTCTATTAGGAAGAAGTCTATTCTGGAATATGATTTGTTTGGGATGGAGTAGTGGGTATAATCTTTTGTCGTTGGGTGAAATACTCTCCAGCAATCTGATAATTGGTGGGTTTTGATGATGTGTTGCATTTGAAGTCTGGTGGCGTTAAGGTGAGTACTGTGAGTTGAGGTGCTGTCTCTATTGGCATCTAGCGATATATTAAAATCTCCTCCTATTATGAGAATGCCCTTTGTATTTTGCTTTATTTTTGCCATTATCTTCCTTAGTGCCCCGCATTGATGTTTGTTGGGTAGGTATATTGCCACTAGGGTTATAGGTTCTGACCCTACTGTGCCTTGCAGGATGATGAATCTACCTGAGTCGTCTGTGATATGTGTTGAGTACGTGAATGGGACTTGTTTCCCTATTAATATTGCTACGCCTTTTGACTTGCTCTGGCTATAGTTATTGTAATATACGTGAGGAAATTGATGATGTTTGAGTTTTGGGGCTTCTGCACCTCTCAAATGTGTTTCTTCTAGAAATGCTATGTCCATTTTGTTTTTCGCTAAGTCCGTTAAGACCATCTTCCTCTTCTCTGGCGTGTTTAGCCCTCTAACGTTAATGGAGCATATATTCAGTGAGCCCATTGTTGAGTGCTGTACAGATTTTTTGTCTACTTAATAATTGGGATGGCGCTATGGGAGTCTAGTACTGTGTAAATACGTTGGGTATAGTCGAGTAGCGGAGTATCTGTTTGGGGATGGGTGTATATGTGCGACACTGCCGGTATATAGGTATACAAATTAAATATAAAAACGAATAAACAATATAACATTAACTATTTACAAATTAATTTCAATGAAGTTGCAAATACGATGTACTACGAAGGGAAGTTCTGGATGAACTTTGAGTCCCCTCGTGTGGTTATAGAGATCTACCTTTAGTATGAGTTGTGGTAAAATGAGAAGTATAGATATGTGTTAGATCTCTAACTAGGAGACGGTACTCTTGCCTGGGTTAGTCTAGCAATAGGAGCTAGCCCAGATGGTGTTTAGATTTATGATGTAGGAGTTAAATAGGTATTGGTACCGCTCTTGGCCTTCAGGGCCGTGGGTTATGTCCCAAGTGAGCTGGAGCACTATATTACTGTTTATAGTGCGTCTGTTTCTTTGCCTCCGTTGCTGAGTTGCCTCTCCGGAAGGCGGCCATTTGACGCTTGTCGTCATTAACTGGCTTTTGAGCAAGTGTAATTTATGTGACTGTTTTATACAGGTATCAATGTGACAACTTAAGATAATAGTATGGTGTCTTGACCCTTCTGGTTGACAGTATAAAACATTTATTCTACGTACTAACATCATGTCAATTGCGTTTACTATATACCATTAATATGTGTAACATTGGCTATCTATTATATCACGGTGCAGTTGCAAATGAATACTTAATTAGCTGCTGATTATAAGTATTATTTTCAGTTATCTATGACATTACTATTCGGCAGTAACTGAGTATAATTACCCTTCCCTTAGCCGATGATTAAGCGGTTGTGTAAGTTCAATATTGCTTTAGGCAATTTTATGTCTCTTTTACTTTAGAAGTTGTGTCCTCTTTTCTTCTAGACCTTGCTTCAATTTATTTTCCTAGGAGTCATTGGATTTTTCCTCGATCTTAGGAAAGGTGAGGCTGGCGGGGTCTTCCATGATGTTCTTTTCCGCGTGTCCATAGCTTGTCCTGTCTGTCTTTGGTTTTGTGGTTTAGTCTTTTCAGGTTCTGATATGTCATACCAGTCTGGTATCTCTATGTTGGGTATGCCTAGGCGTTGGGTAAAAGCTTCTACTTCCGCAGCTGAAGTTAAGGTGGCTTGTATTCCTTGGTGGGAGGCCGTAAGAGCAAAGGGGAAACCCCATCTGTATTTTATATTGGCCTGTTGTAAGGCTAGTGTTAGTGGTCTTAGCGCTCTTCTGCCCCTTAGGGTTAGCCATGCCAGGTCAGGGAGAATCATTATTTTCGCATTATTAAACATTATGTCTGAAGTGTCTCTGGCGTTTCTCATAATGTCTTCTTTTTCAGTGTAATAATGAACTCTGCATATTACGTCCCTGGGGGAGTCTTGTGGTAGGCCTTTGGGTCTTAATGCCCTGTGTGCTCTGTCTAATAGAATTGGAGTGTCTTCTGGCCTCTGCAGAATTTTGTTAAACAGGGATTGTAGTATATTATGTAGGTTTTCAGGATTCTCCTGGGATTCCGGGATCCCCCTTATCCTAATGTTGTTCCTCCTACCTCTATTGTCGAGGTCCTCTGTATTTCTCATAATGTATAGGGTTCTGGTGTCTCTGTTTTTTTGGTGATGTTCTAGGGTGAGGAGTCTGTCTAATATCTGATCTCTATCCTCCTCTAGGTCCCCCACCCTCGTGTTCACTTGCCTGATGTCTGCAGAAATGGCGGAGACCTGATCTTGCACGGAGGATTCCAGCTTTGCTATCATGCTAGCCAGTTCATCCCTGGAAGGTAGATGTGCGAGAGTTTCCTTTATGTTCGCTAGCCCGTCTGCTATGCTGGTTGTCGGAGAGATCTCCTCTCCTGTTGTATTGGGATCGGGTGCTTTGCGCGGGCAAGATGGCGTCGCCATGATGTCAGTTAGGCCTTCTCCGAGCACCTTCACTGTATCTCGGAAATACTTATCGAGTCCGTTCGAATTTCTTGGCGTGCCCGAGTCTTGGGTGTGTAAGGGCTGGGTCTGTTTCCTTTTGTTGCCCATTAAATAGATATTTTCACTTGTTTTATGCCAGTATTATTGCAGCCGACCGGGAGCTCACAGCACTTGCGACCGCTCACATCGGATGTCAGGACACGCCCCCTTCTTTACATCTGTTTTTTATGTTGTAATTGTATTAAGATTTTGTTTCCAAGTACAAAATCCAAATTAAAATACAACATGCCCTTGTGAATCTTAAGCGAGCAATCTTAGATAACTTGTGGAGATATGTGTTGAAGAAAGAGAGACAAAGTGAAAAGCTAGGACAGGAGACACATTGACAATCTTAAAAACTAGCAAAAGGAAGCACCGCTCCTCATTTCAGTGCTGTATTTATATGACTGGAGCTGAAAAATTGGGTGAGCCTAATGGGAGAGATGTGCAATTCGTTTTGTCCCAGATCACAATTCGGTTGAGTTTCAAATTCAGCAATTTCAGACTGAATGAATTACAGGATTAAAAAAAGAACAAATCGAATCAAAAACAAACTAATAAAAATCATACCGAAATGAACTATTTTTAATCCATTAGTTTTGATAAGAATATTAAGGCCTCATTGTATGGTGTACCCTAAAAAGTTTTACAAGAGGACTATTATTTAAGTTTGGCTCTGAATATAAACGGAAGAAAGGTGAATCACTACAAGTCCTGAGGATTAAACTGGCGAAAAAAGAACGGTTAAATAAAGTTTTAATAATTAGGGACTTAACAGAGGAAATTAATAACTTAAAGTCAACTATTAAGGAAAAAATTTATGAGGAGATTAATAAAAATCTAATCTTCCTTAGACAAAGATGGTACAATAATAATAACAAAATTAATAGGTATCTCTCCAATAAAATTAAGAACCAACACAAAGATAAATTTATAAAAAAAACTGATGACAAAGGGAGGAAGGGTTGTAAACTTGCCTAAAGACATAGCAGAGGCTTTTGCAGAGTTTTATAGCTCGTTATATAATTTAGGAGAGGTCAAGGCAAGTAATGGTGAAATTGATGGATTTCTTAGGAAACTCAAACTTCCTAGGTTAGGTCAAGAGAAATTAGAATACCTAAATGCCCCTTTTAGAGAAATAGAAATTGAAGAAGTGATAGAGAAACTAAAACCAAATAAGGCACCAGGCCCGGACGGATTCTCTGCTATTTTCTATAAAACATATATGAAAACTATTACTCCAATTCTCTTAGAGATGTACTCGTTAATATCTGGGGATTCCCCATTTCCAAAAGAGATGATGTTAGCAACAATTATACTGATCCCTAAGCCAGATAAAGATAATACAATAATTGCTAATTATAGACCAATATCACTAATTAATATTGATATTAAAATATTTTCGGGCATTTTGGCTAATCGTTTAAAATAAGTATTGGGAGATTTGATTCATTGGGATCAATCAGGATTTGTGAAAGGAAGAAGCACCTCTGACAATACACGGAGGATTTTAATATAATAAATAGAGTAAACGGACAATACAAGGAATCTGTTATTATCGCTCTAGATGCCGAGAAGGCCTTTGACAGAGTCAATTGGAGATTCCTGGACTCTGTCATGGGCCATTTTGGACTGGAAGAAGCATTTAGAAATAAAACCTTATCCTTATATAAAAACTCCTCGGCAAAAATCAGCAGCCCTTACTCTGATTCTGATCCCTTCGATATTAAAAATGGAACTAGGCAGGGTTGCCCGTTAGCCCCGCTTTTATATATTCTTACAATTGAACCTCTGGCTACAATGATCAGACAGAATAACAAGATAAAAGGGATAGAATTTCAAGAGGAATATATTAAGATATCTTTATTTGCTGATGATGTCCTACTTACTCTTGCTGATCCCCTATTATCAATTCCACCGTTATTAGAAGACATTTCCATATATAGTAAATTTTCTAACTATAAGGTCAATATTAACAAATCTCAAGTGCTACCATTTTTATTGACCAAGATACAGTTAAAAATCTTGTCCTCCCATTTTCATATAGCATGTATAAAAGATAAAATTGACTACCTAGGTATAAAGATATCATGTGATACTGCTAAGGTCTTTTAAATGAATTTCAATAACTTATATAAAGATCTACAATCTCAGACACACAAATTGAGGAGGCTAGAATCATCTTGGATAGGGAGAGTTAATATTATTAAATTGTATCTGATGCCAAAACTCCTCTATTTTTTTAGGATGATCCCATATAGAATTGAACTGGGGATTCTTAAGCGCTTTCAAAGTTTATTCTCTAGCTTTATATGGCGTGATAAACCACCTAGAATAGCGGTGGAGATTCTCTGCAGAAGCTACCGGAAAGGGGGTATAGCATTCCCTGATGTGACCAAGATGTATGAAGCAAGTAGGGCTTCCCAGCTTATGTTATGGTTCAATTTGGACAAAAACATCTTTAAATCTTGGATTAAAATAGAACAGGAATTAGGACCAGGACAAAAGCTACACATCTTAGGGTGGCTAGGACTTTTGAATTTAGGGGTCTTGGAAACGGAACAATTTTCTAATAAAATTATAAGAGACATGGTAGATTTTGCTAAATATTTGAATATTAAGCTGGAACTTAAAGGAAAATTATTATATAATACACCAATAGAAATTCTCCACTATGCTATGTCAGATATGAATATTAAAACCTGGATACATCTTGGAATAAAAAAAATTGGAGATTTATATGAAGGATCTAAACTGGTGACATTTACACAACTACAATCTAAATATAATCTTTTATTTAGGGAAATATTCCAATATTTAAGGATCAAGAATTTTCTGTTAACTAAAACGCTAATTAAAGATCATTATCTTAACTCTCATATTGTAACGAAAATATACCCCAACTCGCAGGATTCAACTCGACAAAAGACAACACAGAGGAGAGATGCGTCTACCGGACCTTAGAATGTCCGGACTCGACGTATATGAGAGGAGACAGAGTCAGGAACGATCCGAGGTCAAGGGCACAGAGAGACAGTGTAAACTAGGACTAGCCGGGGTCTGGTACACAGTAAACAGCAAGCTGGCAAACAGAACAGATAAGGATAAAGAGATAACGTAGTCAGAAACAAAGCCAAGGTCAATACGAAGGAACACGACTGAACACAACAAGCGCTAAAGGGAACTGAAACAGAAACCACGATAGGGCAGGGAGTAAAGGGAGAGGTAAGTTTAAATACCTTCAACTTATTCTTGATTGGCCCCTGTCATACCCACGCCCCCAATATGTGAGAGTATGGGGAGTGTGGGGAGACAGGGGCCAATGGGAGACCGTTTCTATTTTCGGCTCCCACTTCCCCTTTAAGAGCGTCCTCGTAACAGAGGACCTCGGCCGGCCCCCGGACAAGGTAAGTAACGCTACACATATAATTTGTAATCAAAAGAAGGGAGGAATTTCCAGATTTAATAAATTGTTTGATACACTAGATAACGCTTCCCATGTTCCTCCATTTGGTAAATGGGAAAGGGATATAGGAAAATCCTTCCCCCTGACAGATTGGACAAACGCTACTTTGCTAGTAAAACAAAGCATACATAATATATCCTTGCTAGAAATACATCTAAAGATTATTTACAGGTGGTATATGGTCCCGGCTACACTCCATAAAATATCCCCAATATATCCAAAAGAATGTTGGAGATGTAGAAGAGAAGAGGGTACCATGTTTCATATATGGTTAATTGTACGGGTCTGAAAAATATTAAGATGCAAATGTTAGGTCTAATGAAAAGTATTTTTAAGGAGGTTGATGTAATTAGTCCCGAAATGTTTTTGTTTAATATGGATTATAAATCAATTGATAAACAACAAAAATATATTATGACACACAAATTCCTTGCAATAAAAATCAATATTGCTAGAGCATGGAAATTATCTAATCCACCACTTTGGCAAGACATAATGGAACAGATAAGGTTCCAATATAAGATGGAATTCAATCCTATATACAATTCCTCAACTAGAAACCTAAGAGAACTCTGGTTACCCTGGACTTCCAAGTTTCCTATATAATAATGAACTGTTAGCTTAAGGTCCGACCCACACCGAGTCTCTTGTATGTGCTAATTTTTCTTAATTATCTATATAAATATATATATTTTTTCTTGTTTCTGTGAAATTTAAGTAAGGCTATAGATGATTAATATGGCTAATATGATATTAATCTAATGTAAAATAGATAAGGTTCTAATATAAGATCCAATCCTATATATAATTTCCTATTTGAGAGATTTGAGGTCTATTGGACTTTCAGATGTCTTATATAATAGTGAATTGTTAGACTGGGAATTGGGCCTGCATCGATTCTCATAATTGCAGCTTAATATTTTATGTTTTGTTTTTTTCTCTTCTTCTTTCTTTTTGGATTGTGATTTATAGTTAATGTTATAGATAATCAATATGAATGTATATTGATGTATTATTGGAAATTTTGTATAACTATTGTGATTACGATATACATGTATTATGGAAATTTATAAATAAAATAAATAAAACAAATAAAAATAAAAAAAGAATATTAAGGCCTCAATTTAAAACTGTTGGATAAGCTTTCCAAATGATTTCACATTTTTTTGATAAAGCTTGAAAATAATTTTTTAAAACTCTTAAAATGTCATACAATATATTTAAAAAAATATATAAGTGTGTGTGTGTGTGTGTTTGTCTTTGAGTGTCTGGAAGTGTGTGTGTGTGTGTGTGTGTCTGTGAGTGTGTGTATGTGTCTTTGTCTGTGAGTGTATGTATCTTTGTCTGTGAGTGTGTGTTTGTCTGTGAGTGTTTGTCTGTGTGTCTGTGAGTGAGTGTGTGTCTGTGAGTGTGTGTTTTTGTCTGTGAGTGTCTTTGTGTGTGAGCCTGTCAGAGTGTGTGCGCATGAATGTCATCAGTATGTGTGTGTGCTTGCGTCTATGCATACAATTGTATCTTTGGGGGGGGATCTCGGGTGAGTTCCCACACTTTTCCCCCCAGGACTTGACCCCTGGTTATAACCCCACCTCATGTTGAGGTTTGTTCCTTCTCTTCCACATCGTTGCACATATAATGTTATTACAATTTGTAATTATTAACTTGTTCATTTGAGAAACAAATTCAATAGAATGGCCAATGGTCATCAAAAGCAACCAGTTTCATTACATAGCCTTTACAGAACTCATGGTGTTACAAGACAATTTTCCAAAACTCTGGTCAATGAAGGTCAACATTATATAACAATTCAGGGCCATCTTGCTGTTTAACACCAAATTCAGCTTGTAGAAATATCAAGTTATCCAGGATAAAAGAAAACACTTTTTCACTTAATATATTTTAAAACAATCATACTAATCTTATCTGAAATGCACCTAAGGACAAAGAAACCTAAGGTATTGAAGGTGATATTTACTTAGAAATATGTTCTACATCCCTGTTTTTTTCCTATGATTAGCAAAGCTGAAGTTAGGGGGAAATGTTTATTTTTGTTCTTATTCCATTTAGGAAACTGCAACATGTATTCTGTGATAAGTAACTGTCACGTTACTTCTTCCCTGAGGAAACAGGAGGAAAACACATATCCTTTGGGAGAAGAGAATTGAAAATGTTTTGATTGTTTCAGGAAACCTTGAACTTCGGTAAAGTACAGTATATTAACTTTATATATTTTTTTCTAGTTTACAAATGATAGTCATCTTTCTTCATAAGTTCATCGTGTGATGTTTTCCTCCTAGTAACAGTTATATATACAATGCCAAATATAACAGGATTTTTAAGACTTAAAAGGACACTATAGGCACCCAGACACACTCAGTTCAATGAACTGGTCTGGATGCAGTGTCCTTGGTCCCCATACCACCCAAAAGGTAATTATTGCAGTTTTTAATAAACTGTAATAATTACCTTTGAGGGTTAAATCCACCTCTAATGGCTGTCTACCAGATTCTAGGTCATTAGGCATCTTTGGTCGCCTAGCTGATGCGGGACATCCTCACGCTATGCATGAGGACATCCAGCATCATGTAAAACCACGTAGTGGTTCCTATGGGGGAAGTCCAAATGCGAGCGCGGCCAACGCCACACATGCGCTGACGTCGGCGGGGGAGGAGCGGAGGCGGAGACTGAACCAGTGCCAAAGGACATTGACACTGGAATCAGGTAAGTGACAGGAGGTTTTTTTTTAACCCTTTCTGTACCACGGGGGAGGAAGGGCGTGACGGAGAGGGGCACTATAGAGAGCTATAGTGCCAGAAAAACAACTTTGTTTTCCTGGCACTATAGTTTCCATTAAGAGCACAGAAAAGCAATGAATTTACGATAAGATAAATACAAACATTAAACCAAACTCATGTTATCCATATATCATACTATATCATATCATTTCTGCAAGGCTCATATATTGGCAGATGTTGTAGTATATTTATCATGTCTATTTTTTTTTAATCTTTGTCTATTTTTTAGTTATTCTTAAAAATAAAACACTTATATGTTGTTTCTAGTCTTAAATTTAACTTATCAGCCATCAAGTTGCAAAGCCAGTGGAATAAATTTACACTCTGAAAGCAAAGTACATGATTTTATAGCATTCATTAATTTGCAAAATAACTATAAAAAAGGTCTCATTTTAGAAGATCAAAAAAAATAAAGAATAAAACAAAAAACAAAAAAAATAAAGAACATGTATCCAGACTTTTTGAAATCATGTAACTATGTTTGCAATAAAAAACATGACAGATGCACTGTACCCCGGAGATTAAACAGCAGCTTCTATTTCAGATGTAGCAATTTTAATTCAGCCCTGTCCCTATAATGGTATTGTGGGTAAGAGCCTAGTATCAGTCCCTGTGTCATCATGGAATGTTCTACTTATACAGTAGTGATATGTTTTTAAAGCCCTCCTGTCATTGATGGGGACATTCCATTTTGGAACACAATGTTTATGACTAGATTATTATGACAAAGTAAACCTCAAAACGTTGGCTTTCAGATGATACTGAACTACAATCCCTGTAATTCTCTGGCAATCTATTTAATTCAAATAATTCTGTGAATTGTAGTTCATCAACATCTGGAGGGCTAGGGTTTGAGATCCCTAGTGCAGACTGTCATTAGTCTTTAAAGGTTAAAAATATTCGTACCGTAATATAAATCTACATTTTTAGATATTTAAAAATTAAAGGACAAATATATAATTATATATTGGAGATTGTATCTTTATTTTTGTGATGTTTTCCACAATAAACTCACACAGTAGCATTGATTTTTACTTAGATAAAATACATTTATAGCAATTTACAAATCTCTCGGTTTGAAAACATTTGCATAACATTTTATTAAACACAATACTTTACATATTTTTTGTTGTTGTTGAAAAACATAGTCATATTTTATAGTCTTCATTCAATAAAGCACAGCCTCACAAAGAAATTAGTGCCCCTTTTAGCAAGTAAGAAAATTAGAAATTTAAAAAGATGTCATCTGGTAATTATTATTATTTTTTTAAATTAAGGTATTAGTATAATGTAAACAGAGGTGAGATTTACAAAAGGCATTTTTTGTTTTTATTATCAAATATTCCTTATTCATGCAGGTGTCAAACGTGAATATTTTTAATCTGTGTTTCACAATATATCATGATTTAATACGCCATTTATAAAAAAAAAAAAAAATCTACTAGATTTGGCACTTTTAAGTATAAAATCATTTACATGTATAGGATGCATGTAAAGAGCACAGTTTCAGGGATTACTGAAACTCACAGAAATCTTGTTTAAGACTTTGGAAAACTCAAGTAGAAAAAAGCCACATACCTGATACACTGTACCGAGTTTTAAAATCCCTTAAACCATAATTCACTATTATTTTATAAATCACTGTTGAAAAAAATAAATGATTAAAAGATGGACATGCCAGAAGGGGCAATTTTGTTCTGTCTTTTAGACTGTGTTGTAAGATGTAATTCGTTGAAACATTATTAAAATAAAAAATACAAATATTCCGATTTGTTGAAGAATAAAATATTAATTTAAATATTTACTTTTTTTTTCTCAATGTTGAGGCAACCCAAAAAAATCATCCAAAATAAACAGTCACATCATACCAAGTCCTACAACGATTTATTTCTTAATAAAACTTTTGATGTCATTACTAACTTGTTAAACACAATTACATCCCTGGCTATAGAAATACCCAGATTAAATGTTTTTTTTTTCTCTCTCTCACATCACAGTTAACATTTTATTCTGGCATTTCTCATCACGTCCCTGTATCTTGTTTTGTGCTGCTATTGGAACACATATTTTTCATAATTACATTTATGACCACAGAGAGTAAAGCATTTGAACTTGTTTTTTTCAGTTTATTGTTCCAGTAGTATTAATTCTGCATTGGAGGTTTTACAGTGTAATTGTCTATTCCCGAACCAGAAATTTCTGAAGCCCTGCATCTACTCGTGAAATGCTTAAAACCCTGTTTTTACTTCTTTTTTTTTGCATGGGAATATTAAAATATTAAAATAAGTACAATCATAATCAAAATATAGATAAAACATTCAGAATAGCAAAAAAAGCCTCCAAAAAACACTGTACAAGTCTACAGGAATGCCCCCTTTTGAGCACCTTTTCTTTAGTATGATCTGTACTTTAGTAAGTGTTAAGCGGGTTACAGAACTACTTGTCAACAAAGAAAAACAAGAATATCATTGTAAGTGAATTACACCCACACTTTGTCAAAGTAAACAGTGTGTATGGATCAGCACAAAAATTCTAGCAATTTGACTGTGACCAATCCATCATAACAGAGCTGTTTTTGTATTCTGTACAAAGGCAGTCACCAGCACTCTAAACGAAGCCACTGAACTGTCAAAATAACTACACGAGAGTCCTTATACGCTTGTGCTGATATGCGGTCTAGATTTATAACAAGCATCTCCTCTTATTTTACATGTTAGTGCATAATCTGTTAATGTAAATATCTTACATCACACAAATCTATTGAAACAATAATTTATCAGATTAAAGACAGTAAAATGTTTGAGTTGGCACATTCATGTAATAAAGTGTCTAAGTTCCAGTAATCATTTGCTAATACCGCAGACCTTCCTAGAATCACATTTAAAGAAACTGATTGTATTATGCGTTTACTTCTTCACATTGGTTTTGCTTTCTTAGCATTGTGCTTTTTCGTTGTTGTTTTGCTCCCTTCAGCCCTGGTTCTATTCAGCCTTAGTCAACGTCTCTAGAGTTTTTTCACAGATTATCTGAATATTAATCACTAATTTGGCACATTTTGTTTTGCTTTCTGCATTAACTCCATTAACTAATAAGAGCACAAGCTTTGTCAAAGTGGAATTAATTCTGGTTAAACCAATGGAATGCTTCACGTGGTTGTCTTCACTCTTTGTAGGTACGTGTAGGTGATGTTCCTTTGTAGAAGATATTCCGAGTGCTCTCCGGACTGTTACTTCTCTCTGGAATTAAAATGATGTTGCCTTTTCTCCTAAGAGTTGAATCACGACTTGATGAAATTGATAAAGTCTCTGAGCCAATTTCGCTTCCCTCCACAGGTGTAACACGTATTGTGGTGATCCCGTGGAGAAGGTGATCATTTTCTATGTTGCTTCTTTTTCTATCAGCAGTCCCAAAAGTGTCTTTTAGTGACTCACAGCTTTCAGAGTCCCTGTTGAGGTCATTCAGCTCATAGGCTTGCCGCAGCGTTCCTTTCTCAGGTGCTTTCCACTTCCATGACCCACTACCTTCTCCCTCTAAAGGCATCTGAATAATTGGCCTGTTGTTTTCTGGATGGGCTTCAATCCTTACAATACTTGTAGGTTCATGTTCTGTAAGAGCCTTGTACCTTATAGATCCAGTGCAGCTTACTGTACTTCCCTCAGAACTTTTAGGGCTTCCCTGAAGCATCCCCTGTTGTTTGGACATGGCTATGACCTGCATAATTCTTGGTTGACTGTTACTTCGACATGCAACACTTTTCTCTGCCACTTTAAGCCACTTTGACCTAGCTGAGCTGCATTTAGGAGATGTAGATATTATATTTTCATGAGTTTCTTCTGGGATATGGACTAATTGAGAGGATCCAGGACGTGACTGAATAGATACTCTCGGTCCACCAGGTATACTTGTATTGTTACAACCAGGGATACTGCCAGGTTGTAATTTAAGATATGGATTACCTGGGCCAATGTGATCTCCATTAACACCAACTCTTACAGGCTCAGAGCTTGATCTCATTTCTATTATCCTTTGTGGTGAAAGTCCAGCTTCTGTTTCAATAACTTGCAATGACAACTTACGACTTTCATTTTTAGTCTTCCATTGAGACAAAAGTTGTTTTGAACGTGCTGAATCCATTGAAGCATGAATAGTTGCATTTCTCCTAGCTGGATCTTCTAAAGATGGGGTATGTACTCTGGGCAAAGTATTACTAAAGGTGACCATGTTCTCTTTTCCCATAGGACTTCGAGGTGTGATAACTTCTACATCAGTGCTTGCTCTCTTTATATTTATAAGTGAGCCTGATTCTCTGTGATTTCTGTTTATGATACTTTCAGAGTGGTGAGAAGGTATACCATCACTACTACTGCCATTTTTCCCTGGCAGTATTCTGCTGGCATCTTGGCTAAGTTCTGTCAATGACCTCAATGGTTCTCTGAGTGGAGGAGGAGGAGGCTTCTGAGGAATACTGTCTTCGCTAGGTTGAAAGTTTCCAACAGCATACAGGCCCTAAAATATAGAACATATGAGTATAACTAAACATGGCTTAAATCATAGTTTAATTATAGTGCTACCAACAAGAAATAAGGCTATCTCAATTCAATGACATGATATAATCAAAATAATTCAGAGATTGACACACCTGTGATTAAATTAGAATGTTTCCAAGTCGTGAATTGTTGAAACTCCAGAACTAGGATTTCCTACCAATGTCATGTCAAAATGTTAATTTAACAGTAGACCTTTACATAATAAATAGTTTTAGTCCATGGTATTTTTTGAGCAAGCATGATGGAATAAGCGTAGGACAAGTTTTATTAGGAATAATCACCCAATCAAGCATAAAAAAAAGAAATCACTCTTATTACTTATTAAACGATCCATGGTTGATAGGCTGCACAGTTGAGTGTAATTAGTTCCTTCTAATATGTAATAGCGGTTCTTATGCATATACAACTCATTTGTAGATTCACTGAATTGTCAGTTGTAGATTCCACTGGTGGTAAATGGGTGCCAAGAGCTTTTATTGCTATTAAAACACAGGCGTATATGTTATAAAACTATTAATATTTCAGATGTCCTTGGCTCTGATTAGATTTCACCGTGTTTTTTTTTTTCACATTTATATTAAAAGGACATGCAGAAAAGTCTAATTTAAAAGCTTTAACCATGAATGAGACAGTTGCCTCACTCTGCAGGATGAAAAAGAGGGTAAATATGTTTTTGTCTTTTTTATGCTTTCCATACCCACTCAAGGAGGACACTGATTGAACCAATCAGTGTCCTATCCTTAGGAATGCTGGAAAAGTGCATTGCTCTGCAATGATGCCCTGTTTCTGTAATTAGTGGATTGGTCTGAAACTAAGATGGGTAAGTAAGAGGGGGGAGGGTAGGAGGCTAAAGAAAAAAGCGGAGAGGCATGCCTGATAAGCTTATAGTAAATTTACAAATGTTTATTGCATACTTTTCAAAGTTTTGTTTGCATTATTGTAGGTTGTATGTTTATTTAAATGTGTTTACTGGTTTAAAAAATGAATTGTCAAGTGATACACACTCTTGCAGTGGCACCACTTATGGCATTTATATCCTAGGTCACTTGTTGCATTGTATAAACTTTATGTATCCTCATATAGAAAGTCTATGCTACATTGACACATTATTAGTTTTGTGTACTAAGTGAGCTGTTTATTGCTCTAGCTATTTCTATCTGGATATTACCAGAACAGGTGCCTCCCAATTTCAGTTTAATTGAATCTATTTAAACATTGAGACACTTTTTTCAGCTCTTACTGGCCCTTCGTAGTTAACATTACAAGGCCCTGGTAAATTCCTCCTCCTTTGAAATAACACTTTACCATACTTACAACTACACTTTATAAGACTTTACAACTATCTTTATTAAGACTGTTATTAGTGTCAATGAGCTATTGATACCTCGCACTCCCCTAAATCAAGCATCTAGCTTTAGGGCTTTTTTATTTGGTTTCTTAGTGATACACTCTTTTGTATTTCTTTTTTTGAGTATATTGTAATAAATGTTTTTACTTTACTTTATTTGTGAGGGACCTCTCCCTGTCTGATACACCTTAAGGAATATTGGATTAGTTAACTCTGTATTTTCTCAGATGGGTGACCCCCATTAGAGGTCTCCCTAGCACACCACTTATTTCCTTCATGGATTATTTCTTCACAATAATTAAGGCCTTGATTTAATTTATTTGAATGAGAATCAGAAATGATTCCATTCTGTTAGAAAAAAAATAACTTTTCCAATTATTTATCTACAAAGATTCCCATACAGGGTTATTCACCAGAGTTAGAACTCAAAGTGAATTTCAAATTTAAGGTCAAAATAGGTAAAATGGAAAAATTGTCAAAGTCAACTATGAATTCAAGTCAACTACTCTGGCCTTAAATGCAAAATTTACTTTAAATTCACGTTGAATTCTTCCTAGTAAGTAACCCTGATAAACTTAAATGGTAACTTCTATAGATAAATAATTTGAAACAATTTTCCAACAGATTGTGATCATTTGAAAAGCTTATTCAAAAATTTCAAGTCAATGCCACTGAAAGGTTATTTCAGTTAAACAGGATACGATAATGTCATATTGTCTGCTTCGTGGAAATGGATGCTCTTTTTTTCTAGTCACTAATGTAACAAGTGCAAAACTTATGGATATGATGGATTACACGAGTCAACAGACTGCGAAAAGCACACTGTTCTGTGAAATTTTAATTTTATTTCAATTAAAACTGTTGTGACCATAGCATGAATTTATTGTCTGATGCTTTTACTGTCTTGGTATGAAATTGTAGAATCTGTGCCGCATTTGCATTTTAATGTTTTAAGACAATGTGCATAATTTAAAATAATATATTTAATACAAAATCTGTAGAAACTGGTTAAAAAACAAAAAAGTGATCTTTGAGTGAACAATACATCACTCAACAAGTGGCTAGCAAACCTCATTACAAGGCTTTTATAGCATCTTACAAAAAACAAAGAAAAAGAAAAGAAAAATAAGAAAAAAGTTGAATTATAAAAATAGTTAAAATAAATAGTTTGAATGCTGTATTCTAAATATTAACCTTAGTCTAAAATCTTGACTTTTTCAGTTTCACCCCATAGAACCCAATAGATGTTATGACCATTCCCATGCCACCTAATCCATGAGAGACCACCTCCAAAAGTCATAATCACCCAAAAGGAGTTACTTTTAAAGTCATGTTTGGGGGTCTTTGTATATTTTATAAAGACCCCCTTAGGTGATATACACTCTTTGGGTGCAGATGCCTGGGGGTAAGGTGGGGGGCCATTATACTTGCTCTCACAAACGTGATCTTGAAACGGCAGGGTCTTTTCCGGGAAATTCAATTTCCGGAAGGACGAAATAAAAGCAAGCATGGAGAAAAGTCTATTATACACCTTGAAGAAGACCGATCCAGGTTGAAACACGTTGTGGACTTTTATTTTATTTATATTTTATTTACAGCTTATGTTGCTGCTCTGTTTTATATTTGTTTTTATTCGAGAAAAATCCCTTCACCTTATTGGATATCCTCTGGTGTATGTGAAACCATAAAAGGAGAATCTCAAGGAGTGGAGCTGATAGCCAGAATAAGCTCATTATTCAACTGCCTACTTAGCCAGAGCCTGCTTGTTGTGAGTGACCCATTATCTCTATACTTGATCTATTTTGATTTTATACAGTATTATGATATGATTGTTTTTATACTGTTTTTACAGAATGATCAGGAGGTTCTATACTTATACTAAATAAGTATCTATCACTGTGTGCTGTTGATCACCTTTGCACCCCCCATCATTTATGTGTTTTTATTTATGTATTTAGTGTAATTTGAGTGATTTTATACACTGGGGGTAGTTGCATTCATAGCTTCACTTTAGCGCCAATCCACCTATATTTTATCCTTTCTTGGATTTAATTATTTTAGTATTACATAAAAAGTATATCTATAGAATGCAAAAATGTTTGGTGATGTGACGGTGCTTCTTTAAGGGACACTTATCATTAAAAGGGAACTAGATCACGATTACCTGTGAATGGCTATTATTATTTGTTTGTACCAATTAAACATGTGCAGTTTGCTTAGTTTCAAATTCGAATTTCGTCTGAATTCATCTGAATTTGGCTGGTTTAGCACCTTGAACAGCTAAACCAGTGGTTCCCAAACTATGCGGTGGTGCAGTGGCTCGCCGCGACAAGCACAAAGGGGCGCTGCAAAAAATGTACCCAGGAACTGTGCCTCCTTCTCCCCTGCAAGCTCTGCAGGACCGGAAGGGAGATCAGAGATCTCCCTCTCTGGCCTGCTAGCAGTGTAATGCTGGCAGCCGGCAGGGGAGGGAGGGAGAGAGAACCCGTGGGAGCTCTAACCTGCAGCTCCGCCAGGTTCTCCTCTCGCGAGCTCGGAGCGTTGCCGCGTTTACCACGGCAACGCTCAGAATCTCGCGAGAGTGAACTCTAGCAGCTCCTGAGGCTGCTGGAGTTCACTCTCACCACTTGGACCACCAGGGCTTCCCCACGCACCACCAGGGATTAGTACTGCCCCCCCCTCCTAGGCAAAGGTAAGCAGGGATGGGAGAAATCAATTTTTTTTTCTTTACTTACATTTTTCTTTTATATTTATTAATCTACCCTCCAACTCCACAGACCCACAATAATTCTCCCTCATGCACATACAAACAGCCTCCCATACACACACTGCCACCCCACCCACTGCCCCCCACAATACACACACACACTGTACCTCTCAATACGCACACACAGCACCCCTCATGCACACACTGCACCCTTCAAACACACAGACACAATGCACCCCACACACACACACACTACATCCTTCACAAACACAATGCAACCCTGTACACTCACTGCACCCCTCACACAAACACACACACACACTGCACCCCTCACACACACACACACTTAACCCCACAGACATTGCACCCCTCACACACACAAAAAGTATTGCGCCCCCCCCCATCGCCCACACACACCACTGCCCCTATCCTCTACAGCAGCCCCTATCCTGGCAGACCCTAGATAAGTTCCCAAATTGTTCTTAAACAGTTTGACTACTTACCCTGGGAGGGCACCACAGCACTCCTAGCACCATAACCACTACAGTGTGCTGTAGTGGTTATTGTGACGGTATTAATTAAATCTACCAGTTCCCCTCCAGAGATTAGGTTCTGGATCTGCCCTGATAGGGAAATATTTCTGCTGAACAGGGGCCCAGTATATGCCGCAACGCTGTACATGTATACAACCTAGAACTTTTTTTTACTTGGGGCGCCTTGGAAAAATATTTAACCTAAAAAGTTTGGGAACCACTTAGCTAAACTAAGAAAAAGAGTGTTTTCTTAATTTTGCTCTTTCAGCTGTTTAGTAGATTCCACATTAGGTAGTTATCTAAACACAAAATGTCCCATCTTTTTTAAAAAAAATGTAGGATTTTACCTTCCAAAAAACTTCTGAACAATTTCACTACCTAAATCGAGTATAAACATTTTTATTTTCTTGTATTATGCAGAATGAAATCTAGACCATACAGCCTCATTTGCCCTCATTTATACTGTATGATTATGAGCCTGTAGAAGAATGCATTTCTTTGTCAGAAGCCACTAATCACTAACATAATTTCTGCAAAAGGTTAGTGCAAAATGTTAAAACTGATGCAGACCTAGATGTCCACTATGATCTCTGCATTTTTTGAACTTTTTCCATCATACATAACCATTGCTGGGTCTCAGAGATGCAGAGCACCTGAAATAGATTTCTGATGTAAGCAATTGAAGGTTTGACAGTTGCAAAGAACTGATGTCAACAAGCAAAATCCTTTGGTAAGGTATACATGGTTACTGTGTTATATTAAAATATCAAATTCAAGTCCTCAAGGGCTGCAAACACACCAGATGGATAAGTCATACACAGAAGTAATTGTTTGACTACATGTTAATTAGTAAAATCCTAACAATCTGGCAGGATTATGCTCTCCTAGACAAAGCTAAGCTGTTATTATTAACTTGTAAAAAAATAATACAAAAAATTCAAAGACCATAAGGTATGTCGGTGTAGCTAATTTAGAATATTTTTTTTAGAACTAGAAGGTCAAAAATGCACAGTTAAAACCTAGTTGATGTATGGAATGGAATGTCGCCAAAACATATTTCACATTGATTAAATTGTACCTTGGCACCATGCCATAGCATTACTTTATGATGAATGCATCTATATATACTATGTTAGCCAGATTCCTAGAAAATGCAGAAGTGATGGTGTTCTCAAAATTAATGCTGGCTTAAAAATAATTCCAGAATACCCTATTTTAGCCATCGGCATAAAGATCCAAATTAATATTATTGTCTCTGTGTAGGGTTGCCGGACACGGGCATTTTGAAGAAAGAGAAATAAAACATTGGGTAAATCATCTTTGGACCTTCTGACCTCTATATATTTTCACTAGTTAACCAACACAAGGCTTGTTTTCAACCTTGTTGGTAATTATCCACCTGTTAGTAATAACAACCTGTAGACATTAGCAACTATAAATTGCCATCAAGTTGTCATCCTGGTCACTATTTAAAAAAAATTGTTTTTTGTTTGTTGCAAGAGGTGAAACTTACCTGTCAGAGTGCCGTGACTGTTTGGCTTCCAAACCAACCCATCATAGAGTTTCAACTGTGCATTCAAAGCATGGGAAGGTAAGTGAAGGTTAGTGAAGTGAAGATGGGTTATTTATGTTTTATTGCATTTTTATTTTATTGGTGCCTTTTCTGTGAATAAAGTATTTTTTATTTTGAATAGTTTTGCTAGTTTAATTATGGGTTTTTATTTTTGCCTTTTTGGGGGGATAGAAGCAAAAATACCGAAGAAGACTTTAAATGGAGAGTATGACATTTTTATTTTATTTTACAGTTTTGTTTTAATTATTTTAGGTTTGTTGCCCCCACCCCTATTATTAGTGTGTGGTGTAGCCAGGGACATATTTAGTGTTGGCAACTCTTATGTAGGTCTCTAGCCAACTTGGGATGTTGGAGATGCCTCTTTAGTTATATGGACCCAGGAGATTGACGATCCCCTTGTAGGGGTATTATAGGGGCCTTGGAGAATCTGGGGCTTGAGTATTACTGAAGGTTAGTAGTTCAGGTTCTCTATAAAAATTTTGCTTGTATGGCAATATCTGGGAGAGAAGGGAATGCCAACCTACCTCTCTTCACCTTCGGCAGATAAAGCTATCATAAACTAGGATTAGTAAAATTCCACAGCAATGTATTTTTTCTGCACATGACAAAAGGACAGAGACACTTTAAGTGACAGTGCCATTTAGAACCACATTTCAAAAAGCTTGAATTAAATATGTTCCTGATCCTTATTGGCAATGCTTAAAAGGTCAGCTGTCAAGCAGAAGTTAATTGGCTTAAGGACTGTTGTCAACTTCTGTTAAAAGTTAACTAACCGACACGACTTAGGTGCATTGGATAGATTTGATGTCATATTCATGCTGTTTTTCTACAATTCAATCACTTTAGTTTGTCTAAAAAAAATTACAATAATAATAATAATCGACTGATAAACCTGTCGCTAAGCATTTTTTTTAACAGCTTTACATCATTTGCCCACTCTACGTTTCATGGCCCCCCGCCCTCCCTAGAGAGGGAGACAGATCAAAGGCACTGTTACAATGGGAGGCATGTTGGATACACCATTTGGACAGTGTCGCACCGAAAGTTTAGAATTAGAGTTAGTCTTTTGATTTTTTTTATGCTGGGAGAGTGTCAAGGATACCCTTTCTCTCTCTCTCTCTCTCTCTCTCTCTCTCTCTCTCTCTCTCTCTCTATATATATAGATATATATATATATATATATATATATATATATGTATATACATATATATATATATGTATATATATATATATATATATATATATATCTGGAGCATGACTCCACCCCCTTAGGCACGCCTCTCCTTTTCACAAATTTCTTCCTGATTATAAGGAAGGCAGTGTAAGCTTCACAACCAGTCACTCTCCTATTATTATCTGTAAATTTCAACACCATGCTAAGGACAGATAATAGGAAGATAAGAGGACAGTGAATGGAGTCATGACGGCTCACTCTAATCTCCTATTGGCTGAGTATGTACTCATAGTACTTCTAATAAGTTGCTTTGTTAAAATGTGCTCATGACTATGGCGGCTGGATTATGTTGTAGAATGCTGCAATTTTCTTCTGCAGGAAAGCTAAAGAGATTTGAACAGAGAAAAATAGAAAATAAATATGAAGCCCAAACCTATCAAATTCACTTAGGTTGGGTTGGTGCACAACTTAAAATTTGCAATGGGGGGTTCCACAGGACCCAGGCATTTTATATGTTCAACTGCTTTGCAAACAATGTCATTAGGTTCATGTACCATTTGCGTGTACAGTGATTCTCTATATTGTAACAAATTAAACAGCAGATATTCACAAATAGAGAAAGATATACTAAATCAACTTATGAACTATACATGATTTGGGAAAGAAAACACATTACACATATTTTATGGCACTACTGTGGATCTGCTCTTACCTCACAGCTTGGATTGCAGTCAGGTAAGATTGTTGTCATTCACTTTAAAAATTTCTCTGAGCTCTGTTGTGCCCTCTGTCATTGTAATGTACACACACACATGTATATATATAGTCAATACATTGTTAAACACAGATCTGCACACCAGTCAAGCCTTGCTTTTTCCATAGATATCTCAAATTGGCGGTGATGTTACAACTGCAAAGGATTTCGGGTGGGCATATGCAAATTAGTTCAACAAAAAATTAAAAAATGTGCCTCAATATACCATTTTAAACATGGATTTCTTGGAGTCTGTGTTTGCTGCATACAAATGCGTTGAAACACAACTAAGGAAGAGATGCAAAGCCAGTCAACCACTCATGGACCGCTGTTTAATTGTTAATGCAACTCATCAGCATGAGGTTGGTTGCTGGCTTGTTATTGAGGCTTTGCGTTACTTGTGAAGCAAAAACCAAAAAAGTTATGGTGGGGAAAAAATTGGGATTGACAACCCCTTCCACCTGATGTCAGTGGATAGTCAATACATTGTTAAACACAGATCTACACATCAGTCAAGCCATAACACTTGCTTCTCCCACAAAAATCTCAGGTTTGCAGTAATGTTACTACTGCAAAGGATTCTGGGTGGGCATATGTAAATTAGTTAAACAAAGAATCAAAAAAAAAATTCCCACCATAACTTTCTTACAATATACTATAAACACTGTTAGTTTGCATTTTAATCACTAGGCTGTTGTGACTACTTTTCCAACATCCTTACTCACCAGATAAATAGCAATTCCTCCACCCATAAGAAAACCACTGTAGACATCAATTGGGTGATTCTTGTATTGAGTTATACGAGTAAGGCCACATATTATTCCACAGATTATGAAGGAGAACACAAGCAGAGGTTTCAGTAACTTTGAGGAATCTGTCAATGTAGCATTGAAGTACATCTAGGAAAACACAAAATAGATAAGGTGTAAATTCCGTGATAAATATGCACACAATATTTTCAGGCTATCTCTGTGATCATTTACATGTAGAGTTGTATATGCTTTCATGCCTCACAAACAGACAAACACTAAATGTGCATAGACAGAAATTATGTAACGAATCGCGGCACTTCTAACCTACATTTGTTACATCTGACGCACACTTGAATTTATCTGATGTTTGTGGTTAAATTGTGTTTTGAGGGCAGCTCTTACCTTTTGCTCCGAAATTGCATGAAATAAAGATACTTGATGAAAATATCACGTACACATGTACAAAAAGTTCCCTATGCCACAGTTAACAGAGCAAATACTATTCTGATGTTGATAGATACATTATTATCAAGAATGTGTTATCTTGAGCTGCTTTTATTAGCTCATATGTTAGGTAGTGATAAGCAGAAACTACACAGAAACACGAAGAGGAATAACAACACAATTGTGTGCAAGGATTTGTTTGTGATCTGTGAATTTTTTTTCTAGAGTCTTTCTGTGCATAAGTGAACAATAATGATAGCCAACATCCTATTCTATTGAATGCTTTGCTAGACTGTACAAAGCATAACTAGATTTACATGCCTCCCAACATTTGGACACATGCAAATGAGATGGGGGAGGGTGACACCCAAAACAGGTAGTCCTATCGAAAAGGTCATGACAGCTCAGAGATGACCTCCTGCCAGTCTCACTCAGGGCAGATCATGGAGATAGTGCTGATAAAGAGATTTCTGCATGATCCTTCTGCCATCAGCACAGCGTGAGAGAATCTTTGATACACTCGTGTTGTGCTGACTGGTGTCAGTTCCTGGGTATACCTAAATGAAGGACACCAAGAAATGAAATCAGGACAACAATATCAAAGCCCCAAACTGGCGTCATCCTGCCGAAATCAAGACAGTTTGGGTGCACGAAAATTAGTTTGCTCTTCATTTTGATGTAGTGCAACATATTTCAAAAACAAAACTGACAAACATTTACATTGCAGCTTTTTGTAAGGTGATAGATTAACTTAGTGAAATATGCAGTGGATGAACTATCAGAAGTGAAGCATCAAGGCCGATGCTTGATGCACTCAGGGACACCTGATGGGCATATGTGTCTTCGTTGACCCGGTCATGGGCTGGAATTATTTAACAAAATAACCGGGTCCCTTCCTGTCATGTCCTCCCAGCTACAGACATTGAGCTGACCAGAAGGGGAACAGAGGAGAGGGGAATGAACTGGGAGAGCCAGCCTCTGACTACACACAGCTTCAGCCAGCAGATCTAACTTGCCCCCAAGGAGGCCATGCTCCTGCATCCAAAACGTAGCAAACAGAGGGGTGGCTGAAAATGTGTACATTTTGACCAGCATGTGTGTCAGTGTGTCTGTGTGTTTGCATGTTTGTATCTTTGTGTCTATGTATCTGCATGTGTGTCAGTGAGTGTATATGTCTATCTGCATGTGTGTCATTGTGTGTATATCAGTGTGTGTCTGTGACAGTGCATGTGTATATGAGCATACATCCCAGCATTCAAATGCTAACCCTACACACAAATATACCCCTGCATTTAAACATCAACACTACATATTAACACTGCTCTGTATTAAAACATCAACATTATGTGTAAACACACCCCTGCATTCAGAAAACAACACTACACACAAATATACGCCTGCATTTAAACATCAAATCTACATACAAACACACCCCCTACATTAAAAAACAACCACTCTACACAAATACACCAGTGCTTTCAAACGGCAAGACAACATAAAAGCAAATAACTAGATTCAAATGCCAACACTACACACAAACACACCCTCCTGCATCGACACACACATACTCCATACAAATACATGCTTACATACAAACACTGCTCAGTACTAAATACTGTCCTGCAAGGATGGGCAAATGGTAGATTCCAAAGCTGGCAAAGCATTGTGGGAATTGTACGACAAGTGGGGATCCACCTTTTGGCCACAATTGCGATGGAAGGGGGCAAAAAAAGATCTTGCACCAGGGCCTTCTCTACATTAATTCTGCCACGGAGTCAGTGTGTATGTGTATAAGGATGTAGAAGCACATAGCAATGAATGTGTTTCATGTCCCCTCTCCATAACCTAAATGACATCTAACTCATGCTTTTGGCATGGAAGCATGGGCTAGGGAACGTTCATTTGTTAGTAGACAGTCCGTGATTACACTGGAAATAGTAAAAACTTAAATGTAAACTGGAAGTAACATCATAAAATGGAAAAAAAAGGCTGCCCCTCAAAGATCTTCAGAGTAAAAACAAACTCTTACATTAATGTGTCATACCAGAATGAAAGAAATTACAAGTGAAAGGCCAGAGAGTTTGCAAATCCCTAAAGCATTTTGTTCTTCCTCAAGTGAGCGAATAAGGAGTGCAATATTGTACCGTTTAAAAATGTATATGCTATCATGAATATTACAAAGATTCTGGATTTTCTACGTATGGTTCTATGCATGGAGCTTTCATAAATCACATATGGCTTAATCAGTGTTGGCAGAGACTCGCCGTACGTTGTAAAACATAAATAGATGTATGTTTTTTCCTTTAAAGCAACTTGCAGCTGAAAATTATTGAGATAACTGATATTTATTCACTTCATTTTAGGTCTCAGTAGTTGTGTATACAAATTTATGATAAATTTATAAATCATAGTTACTATAGTAAAAGTGTGCAGAAAGAGACACAGAATAATCATAAACAATGGAAATGGTATGTTTTAAGATGCCTCTATTTGCCATTACAAAAAACATATTATACTCCTCCTTCTGTTTATTATATGTGTGTTATTCTAACTGGCACAATATTCATTTAAACTCTGAAACTCATTATTTAGTTTAACGTTCATGACTTCCATACAAAAACATTTAGTTATTTACCCAAATTCTAGCATAAACAAAAACACATATAATGATGCACATGTATGGTCTATATAAAGAGCCATTGCTACGTATCAATTCAAGATACGTATCAATTCAAGAACAAAACGTATTCATTTTAATGAAATAATAAAATTCTCTATTTTCTCCAGCCTACATTTATTAAAGCCCTTAGCATCTTTGAGGGGTTTTCTGTCTCAACAATAAGATGAGTGCGTTGTGAATTTAACACTGTGAGTGCTGGAGATGAACCCAGCACCCCTGCTCCACCTGCCTGTGAGTATCGTTTCTTAAACTTATATTTCTAGACCTGGTATTGCAAACATTTCATTTGTAAGTCGCGTTCCCCTCTGACATGCAGTGTGTTAATGTGTGGGAGTGGGCAGAATGCGATTGCGTTCCCTGAAGAATTAATTGATGGTTCTGCTCGTTTGGCTGCCTGCCTCTCTTGCTTGAGTTGTTCTCTATGTAGGAGTGAATCAGATGTATTTTCAGCACAGTTAAAAGCTTATCCTTGTGTCAATCAATGTGTTATTCTGCAATGCTTCTCGGGTAAGAGGGGCATTTAATTTGCACAGTACCAAAAAAACAATCCAATTTAAGCATAGCAAATATCATCAGTTGAACAGGAATTCACCTCCTAAAAGTTGTAAATGTAGTTGTATTTGTTTGAATGAGAACACATAGCAAAGATGGAAAACATTGTCCTAATGAGAGAATAGCCCCTCGTTATTTATTGAGCTATATGTTCTCTGCTTTAGTTTGTATCACTATTTTGGGTCACTAGCAACCAACAAACAATGCCCAAGCTGTAGTTGAAGAAGTTTTCCTCTGATATTTAGAATGTTGCTCACAGTCATAGAACAACATCACATGTAGAGCTATTGTTGCCTAGATGTATTAGCAATGCATACCCTTCACAGTAGATACACTTTATAAAAACACATCTCTTTTACACTGTACAACTCTGTATAATCTGTGAGCATGTCAAGTAAATGAAAATATTACAGTATCTCACTCTGTACTGAATGTTTAACCATGCATGTAAATAGTGATTGTACATTTTAAATTGGAAGCAATCTTTCTGAACACCAGTGGAATATTCTTGTGGATTTAACACTTTCCTGTAAAACATTTCGTATGTCCCACCCTCTTTAATTAAAACCATTAGCAATATGTTCTACTTACAGAAATGTAAACAGCTGCAAATGCGGCTAAGGTAGCATGTTGGGAGGGGAATGACTTCCTGTCGGGAGGGGATAAAACATATGATAGTTAACAAAAGATCAATCAACCATTTACATTTGAACAGTTATCAAGTATCAATTGATCAATAATTTAAATAGATGCCGTAGCTATACATACATAAATATATTTATGAAAAAAAATGTGGAAGGAACAGCGCTGCAGTACTGATCACATGGGGAGATAAAGCTGCACGCCTGAAGGGAAGGGTAATCCTCAGACCCTTCAGAAAATGGAGAGAACAAAAGACAACAAATACAGGATGCGCTAAGTAGAACAATGGGAGATAATCAAGATAGAAATAAAAATAAAAGTCTTTTATAGATACAATGTAGACCTTGGGTGAATATTCTTTTGTTCTTGCTTTGAATTCTCAATGGTCGAATATGGAATACAAAAGCAGAGAACGGAGACCAATAGTGAAAAACCATTATGAGAAATTGATCATGAGCAACACAGAAATGGAGAAGTGCCAATTTACAATTTAAAGAGCTATGCCCAGCTCTAGGTAAAACAGCATACAGTGGTATTTAATACTCCCCACATGTAGGATATTACTGGACAATTGGAGGTGTCTTCTCAAGATTCCTTACACCATCTCAGATAAACGTCAGCATATAAAATACATAAAAGAGGGAAAGACCCAATGGTGCAATAACGTAGATGATACTGCAACAACAGGCAACACTGAGGTCTTAAGAGTGCTAACTTACAATTTGAAGAGCTATAACCAGCTCTGAGTAAAACAGCATACAGTGGTATTTAAACTCCCCACATGTACGATGTCCTTCTAGCAATGCTTGCAGTGCCGGTCTTATGAAAATAAAATCACAAGAGAGGGCAACACTTACAGTGTTCAGAGCAACCACACTGCTCTATGAACCAGGCGTAGGTGGAATAATCCCCACCAAGGATTTCTTTTGCAGTACTGGATCTTTAAAAATGGTAAAAATCAGCCAGGATAAAACAGCAACATATAAAGTAATTGTACTGACCATAGGCAAGTGGTAGTCACAAAATACTTTGATTAAAACAGAGTAATATAAAATACACAAAGCGTTTTGCCAAACAGTAGGCTTTATCAAGTGTAGAGTCTACACTTGATAAAGCCTACTGTTTGGCGAAACGCATTGTGTATTTCCCTCTTTTATGTATTTATATGCTCACGTTTATCTGAGCTGGTATAAGGAATCTTGAGAAGACACCTCCAATTGTCCAGTAATATCCTACATGTGGGGAGTATTAAATACCACTGTATGTTGTTTTACCTAGCTCTTTAAATTGCAAGTTGGCACTTCTCCATTTCTGTGTTGCTCGTGCTATCTTGATTATCTCCCATTGTTCTACTTAGCGCACCCTGTATTTGTTGTCTTTTATAAATATATTTATGTAGTTACATCAAGTGCGGGGCCAGTGCCGATGGACTTGCGCGGCGCTGGAAAAAAAATATGCGTTTTAACACTTTCTAAGGGGGCTAACGGGGCAAAGCCACTTAAATAGTGGTTTTAACACTATAGGGTCAGAAATACATGTTTGTGTTCCTGACTCGATAGTGTTCCTTTAACCAAGTGTTAAACCAATATAATATCTAGAATTTGATCCATAGATATGTTCAACCATAGTTTACCTCTTTCATATTAAGTGCACCCACACTTATTATATATCATTTTGTTCAGGAGAAATAGGACTTTTCATTTCAAATCAAATATTTATATATGAAACAATTTAATATGAATAAAATCTAACATATGAAAAATGAATACATTTTGTTATTTTTCCAAGTTCTGCATGGTATTTTAACTGTGAATGTCATAATACTGTTAGCTTTTACTGCAATAAAATACAACGATTTTTATGCTTTCATGTCCCTCGAGTACAATGATGCCCCCATGTACAGGTTTTATGGTGTTTTGGAAAGTTACAGGGCTTGCACATTTCAGTTTTTACACAGTTTTTAATTTATAAAAATAATTAAACAGATTAGGAATGCATGCACATTATTATTATTATTATTATTATTATTATTATTATTATTATTATTTTGTTAACTCTCCTCCTTCTAATACTATCTCCTGCAGTGTTTGCTTGTCCCCCCCCCTCTCAATCTGTGATCCCTACACAAAATATTTACAACACTCTGTGAGAATGGTGTCTATTTTCTATCATACCTATGTCTTATGTCACTCTAACCTCAGTATCATAACTTAACTTTGGATTATATGTGTCGGTTTTGTTCAGAAATGCTTTAGACTTGAGAAAGGGATGTTCTCCCAAATGTTTGCAATTCCAAAACATTGTTTTATAATTTTATACATTATCCCCCAATTGGGATCGGAAAGGAGGGTAAGTATTGCTGTTGGAGGGAGGGCCAGATCATTAGGGCATGCTTTCTCACCAATGCGTCACAAAATGTAAAAGTGCCAAAATCAGGATCCAGTATTTGACTAGGCCCCTTACTGCAGTACTGCCTTTGTCGCACTTTTGCCAGACCCGCCTGTACAACCACATTATCCTTAATACTAAATACCAAAATTTGAAGACAGGAACAACCTTAACAAGGTTATTCACTAAAGTCCAAATGGCCCCTTATTATGAGGCAAAACCATATGGTTCCATATTGATTAACACTCTAAGTCATTGTGTATGCAAAACAAAAGCAAAGCTTCAACTAATTAAGAGATTCTTTGATAAATATCTATAATATTTGTTCTGATCCATCCCACAGTCATTTTAAAAAAAGGATATAATTTCCTGTATCAAAGATCTCCAATGATGTGATAATCTTTCCACCAACCTATATATAGATATCAGAAGGTGTGCATGAACTACATAACTAGCTTAGTCCTATACCTTTGGATATAAAACTATTAATCAAACAAAATTATAAAGAAAGGGTAATAGGCGCTCACTGCAAAATGATACAAAGTGAAAGCGGGCTGCAGTAACTAATACAAGGAATCCCAAACCTTGTGAGTAATGGAAGGTAGAAAAAGAACAAAAAAAGAGCAGAAGAAACAATAATGGTGCAATAAAGTATATACAATATGTGAGTGACGTGTGATCTTATGTGATTACACTCACATTTAATTGCGCTATCTCAGAGCTCAGCTGTTTCAGCGCATGGGTGGAACAATCCCCGTCTAAGGATATATGGTGGTATAGGCGTCCAGATGGCTCAAATGAAGTGCAATGTGCAGTACATATATACGAGTGAATACAGAAAAAATGCTCCAATGGTGAAATAAATATTTATAAATATAAAGTAGATAAAAAGTATAACATACTCACATTTACCAGAGCAGAACTTGCTCTGGTATATACAGCGTTGTTGGTATATGGTTACAGGAAATGCCAATTACCACACCCGGAAGTTATTTGCACTTATAGACTGCCTATAAAAACAGAACTTTATGAGAATGATGCCACACTTCTGAAGAAGCCTTTGAAGAGGCGAAACGCGTAAAGTGGGACTCCTTGAGCATATTTTTATTGTTCTTATTGCTTTTTGTTTGGTTAATAAAGAGTGTATTTTATATTTAAATTTACACTTTCTTTTCCTGGTACCATCATATTCCTAGGTGGGGATTATACCACCAACGCTGTATATACCAGATCAAGTTCTGCTCTGGTAAATGTGAGTACGTTATACTTTTTATCTACTTTATATTTATGAATAGTTATTTCACCATTGGAGCATTTTTTCTGTATTTACTCCTATATATGTACTGCACACTGCACTTCATTTGAGCCACCAGGAGGCCAATACCACCATATATCCTTAGACGGGGATTGTTCCGTCCATGCGCTGAAACAGCAGAGATCTGAGATAGCTCAATTAAATGTGAGTGTAATCACATAAGATCACACGTCACTCACATATTGTATAAACTGTATTGCACCATTATTGTTTCTTCTGCTTTTTTTTTTAGGTCAAATACGTATATAGCTTCATAATATTTGTGTACGTATCAAGTTTTGTATAAACATAAAATTATGAATGAGAAAATATTTCACTGATCTAAAAATTAAATATTTTAAGAAAACATACTAAGTTCTATATTTGTCAAGGTATAGCATGAAAGCCCTTGTCATTGAGTATTGCAGAATATAGTGACATCACAGAAAGAGGGACAATTCTACTCTTTCTAGTCCACCTTACATCCTTCAAAGTTTCCAAATACGTTTGGTGTTTGGTGTAAGAGGATATCCTAAAAATACTAAAGATTGAGAAAACAAAGTTTGGCTAACCACTCATATTGTAGAACCAGTTTCTGCAACTATAGGCTATCCTGTGGTCCTGTATCTAAGCTTTGCATGCATCTTAGGGAGGTGGTGGGATACTGGCAAAAAAAAATTAAGTCTGCCCATGTGCCAATGTCAAGTTCTCGAGATCTTGTCAAGCAACACTAAGCATTCAGCTTTCTGTATGCTTGCTCTTCATGCTCATTATAATCCATGACTACAACAGTGACTTCTTATTTTCCGCATGTAGGACCAGATTCCCTAAACATCGACTTGTTTTATCCATAAGGGAGCTCTGTGTTGAAAATCTTGATGTCTCCTGTCAGCCCAATGATATTACAGCAAATTAACCACAGACATTAATTTAAGCCTCTACTATAAATAATCATTTAGTGGTCATCTGTTTTTTCATTTTTTCATTTTTTAGCTGAATTGCACAGTCTAGATATTTTAATTCTGAAGTGTCCTTGTTTGGGACCTGTTTAATATGACAGTGACATAGGCTTCATTTGTAATGACATATGTAAGTTATGGTGGATTTCTGCCCTGTACTAGTTTAAGTACGTTTGCCAAAATACAAAAATAATACGCCTACAAATGCTAATATCTTAATTTTTAAATCTGTATTTATCATAAAATCAACTAAACACAGTGGGGATTATGTACCAAAAAGCAGTTGTAGTGGACTGAAGCACACATTTTTATAACTCTAGGCTTAAACCTAAATTTCAGACTGGGCTTTTTTGACCTAAACTTGTTTTTGAACTCCACATCATTCCCTATTCAGTGAAAAAAACAATACAAATATGATGTCTTTTTAATTTTCATTCTCACCTTCCAGCATTTATGACTGCAGTATCTGAACCAGAACAAATGTCTTCTAGCACATACGGATTTTCTTTGCAGGATACATTTAAAGAAGTATAGTTAGGTTTGCAGACAGTCAGGAAATATGGTGTTTGGTAACCAGTGGATAGCTGGATAATGTCAGTAATGAGAGCAGTAGAGCAGAGACCAAATACGTGGACTCCTAAGAAGTAAAAATTGTTACAAATAAACACTTAAGTCAGATGTGTTTTTATTTCAACTATTTTAGCCTAAAATTTGAAATTCACTTTGTATTCACAGTGAATTCACAATTCAGTGGCTGACCTTAAAAAAATTGTAGACAAATGTATAGATCACACAGTTGATGTATATGAGAGCTTATTAAAGTGCAAGTGTTATATCGACTGTGACTGTGACTGTGCTCAAAAAAATTAATCTCTTAGCTGCTACCACATTGTAATGTGCAATTCTCCAAAAATAACATCAAAGACATAATTTTTTGTACCAGATTCAGTGGTGCGCTTAAATATGTGCATACAACTTAATAGTACACGTAGTGCAAACAAGGAATATATATATATATATATATATATATATATATATATATACTGTATCTTTACATATCCTTGAACATCCAATGTTGTGTATACCTTTAAGAAAAAACAGAAATAGTGCAGTACCCTTATGTACCCAAGTGTGATATACACATAAATTGGAACACTCACATTTTCCAGAGCTATGGCCTAGCTCTGGGAGTTATTTGCCTGTAGGTCCGTTTAGGCGACCTGCCCCTTTTTCTTTATGATAGTAGTTTAGGAGTTTTCTTCATTCTGGTGCAGTCTGCATTCCGGCGAAACACATCTCTGGGACTATTTATATTACTATTTGATATTTTAATTGTAAGTTCTAATAAAGTATATACTTTTTAAAGTTTATACTTTTATTTATTTTCTATTTTTTTTACCACCAATGTTCCTGCATTCTACAACTAAGGGTGGTATGA